>NW_011352466.1:98180-150496 GCF_000735185.1 Notothenia coriiceps
ACTTCTTCTGTGTCTTCTGTGTACGAAACTAGCATTGGGATCCATGTTTATTAATATGTTACACCGGCCGCTCTCCTCCTTGTCGTCCCCGTGTTACGTCACACGCGGGAGGTCACGTGCCGAGGTCTTTTTATGTGGAAGTGAACATTTCTTACAAAAACGACGCCAGATGTCACTGTAGTGTATATTTCTGTATATTTTTTTGAAAATCTAGTGTATTCATCATTTTCCTACACATTTATTCACAGGTGTCTTTAACCTGGAAGTTGCTCTTTAACGGCCCGTCCACACAGCGGCGTGCGTTGATGCTTGCCGGCGGGCGTGTCTGACACTCGACCAACAACCAATCACATGAATCTCCCGCCCCTGACACAAAAGCAGCGGTTTGACTGGCTAATGATTCGATTGGTTGACGCTTCTGCCGAGGCGTCAAAAGTTGAACATTGCTCAACTTTTGCAGTGACTGCAAAAGTTGAGCAATGTTCAACTTTTGACGCCTCGGCAGAAGCGTCAACCAATCGAATCATTAGCCAGTCAAACCGCTGCTTTTGTGTCAGGGGCNTTGTTATTCTTTTCTAAATAACACACTGTTATTTACTCAACAATAACACACAATTATCCTTGTTTTTATTTATTTGTTTAATTCTATAATGTTGGGCTTTTTTGCCGTCCGTCAGGAAGTGAATTTCAAAATAAAGTAACAGGAAACAGACATAGGCCTATATGGGACATTTCGAGCATCATTGCGATACACATCATGGATGTATAATAAGAACACAGCCACTGAACTGATTACCCAAGATCCTCAGCTATGGTTTCAGCTTGGTAATTGGATGTTTTAGCCGCAATGCACGTTGGGATATGGTGTTAATGTGATATGAAATCCGAAAAACATTTTGGAGTTTAGGATGGCCGAAGACACTACACTACCCATAATCCTCAGCTATCGTTTGGGACTAAAGTCCCTATTAATATCTTTGTACATCCGGCACTAATCTGTTTTATTGTAGAGATCACTTACAGTATCTTCTTGATTTCCATAATTGACCTTCTACTTTCCCCCTATTTTGTATGTACAGGTACTCTTAATATTGTTTTCACCAAATGTAACATATTAAAAAAGTTTTCAATAAAGTGCTTTAACCACTAGGCGGTGCACACAAGGTACACACAGCATACAATGCCATAATAATGTTTTATTATTAGTGTAGGACACTCATGTATGATTAAAATCTGAAGATGTGTAGTTTTATTCATGTTTTCACATAATTTTACAGCATATTGCTATATTTTTTCACATGTTTTACTTCTACACATTAATATCTGATTTGTAAAACATCACAGACAGAAAGGTATATCCGTAATTTAATGGTAAGCTATTGAAATTCTGAATCCATAGATGTGTCTCCCATCACCCAAAACCCCTGACTATTCTTTCAACTCAGTATTTACATTCTTATATTCAAAGAAAATCAGTAATATCTTTAAAAACTACAAGTCCTTTTCTATCAGCTGTGCACCGTTATGGTGTAAATATAACCTATTTACCAATCGGATCAAATATAAAAGTCAGCCGAATTATTGTTGATACTGCAAGGAGACGTACTGTTGTGTGAAGAGAAATTGAAGATGTTGTTTAATTGCTGATATATTTATGATCCACGTCACGTATTCAGTTTCGCAGTTCTTCCAGTTTGCCTAGAAGTCTTCTAATCAGGGCTCTATAAATAAATAACTACGGCAGATGTGTAATATTTAATGCAGCTGAACTGTGTATTACAATGCATTTATTTAGAAAAACAAGCAAAAAAATGTTTTTCGGATTTCATATCGCATTAACACCATATCCCAATGTGCATTGCGGCTAAACAATCCAATCACCGAGCTTCAACCATAGCTGAGGATCTTGGGTAATCAGTTCAGTGGGTGTGTGTCTGTTCCCGGTTATTTTATTTTGAAATTCGGTTCCTGACAGATGGCAAAAAAGCCTGAGATTATAGAATTAAACAAATAAATAAAAACAAGGATAATTGTGTGTTATTGTTGAGTAAATACAAGTGTGTTATTTAGAAAAGAATAACAAATTAGAAGGAAAAAAAGATTACAAAAATACAGATTTCAGTATTCTGAGGCTCTGAGCCACATTTATTTTCCTGATGGATGGCGAAAAAAGTCCGACATTATGGTCTTCCAAGACCCGACCGGACAAAAAGACGTGGTGCAGGCACGAAACATACTACCAATAGAAATACATTGCTTTTTATAATCGTTCTGTGTGACACGAAAAAAAGGGGAAAATCGTGTTGGTGAACACGAATCAATAGATTAAATGTTGTGACTATAACACGAAATGCCGTGAGACTGGGTAGGTTATTTAGTCTGGTTAGATGTATTTCTACACAAAATGCTGCTCACTCTTTTCTGGTTTTTAATCACCCTTGCCGTATATTGGCATCAATCACAATCATTTGTACATTAAATAAACTTTTGAATTTCTTATTACGACAGACATACTGAAAACTTCCTCTGGTTTCACAAAATAAGGTTCCAAGGGTAAATTGATATAAGTATAGATGAAAAATTGTTGATGCTGGCACATCATGTTTCTATATTGTTTACAGTGATTTAAATTGAGTCTTGTTGATTTATATAGACCTTCATCACGAGGCTGTTTCCTAGCACTTTGCAGAGTCTGTGCCTAACTAATCAGAAGTCCATCACAGAAGTAAATGAAGCTGTGAAATACGCAGCAAAACAAAAGACGAGACATTAAATAGCACTTTGGAAACTATATAGCGTGGTGCCACTGACTTTATATGATATGAAACTACATAGGAAAACCACAATAACGCTACGGATTGGTTGAATCAGACCAGAGTCATGTTGTTTATAATCTAATGTGGGTTGATCATGGCCACATTAACCCCCCATTTCTCCCACTTTCTGTGCACTGGGCATGTAGTAGGCAGGCAGACATTTGTTTTTGCTTACTTGATATGCTCAATTTTATTTATTCAAATGCACCAACTGAAATAATAAAGATCTGAAGGAGTGGTTGTAGCTCAGACTACAAGATGGGCCCCAAATATTATATAATAATAGAGTTGCCTAAAGGCCCCAATCACTGCATTTAAGGATGTGCTTTAGTGGCGCATGCGGCATTAACTAATACATTTGTGACTTACTTATTTGATTTTTTCTTGTCGAGTAAGATGAGAAAATTATTCTCATTATGCTAAATATAAATCTACCACCAGCCGGCAGATAGCTTAGCTTAGCTTAGCACACCAAGTGGAAACACCTAGCCTCTCGCTCTCTGAAGGTAACAAAATCAGCCTTTAAAGCTCACTGATACATTTGTTAGGTAGGTGGGAAATTAATCCTAATATAATATATATGGGCTTAGTGGAAACATTAATTCCCATGTACAAAGGAAAAGCCTTTGTCTGGCTGGTAATCGAGCCCTTGGTTGATAGATAGCCAGAGGTACAAAACATGATGCACAAAATCTAGAGTTAGAAACGGAAAGGTTGGTAAAGAACTAGTCAAAGAGGATGAGGTTATATAGGATCAAATTCATCCCCATATAGAAATATGTCTGCCCTAAAAGGTCATCAGGTGCAAGCCAGTGCCAATGGGTTTTGGAAAGCTGTTCTACCTCTGTCCTGTTTTCAGGACACTGGATGATTTGACAATAATTGGAGGTCAGTGGTCCAGCACAATATACCTTGGAAATGGTTTGCTTCCGGAAAAGAATACTACAACCTAGTTCTCAGCAGCAGTATTGGAGAAATTGCTTTGTTTCAACTGAATTCAAGGTCTGTCTGTATTTGAACAATCAGTGCAAATTCTACCTCTCTCACCCTAACAAAAGCACTTAGTCTGCATCTTCTCTCAGCAATTGATCTTGAATGCCCTTCTCTCTCTGTGGAGACTTTAGTTTGTCCCCGATCCTTGGTGCTCATCTTTCTTTTCCTCCCCTGTCTATCTCTGCCTATCTCCGTCTCTCTCACTTGTTCTCCCTGCGTGCATAAATGTACCTTCTTCCTCCCTGCCTGAAAGTCGTTTATCCTAATGTGGGAGGAAGTTGCAGCTTTACCGGCCTTCTCATTACTTATTCAGGATAATGTGCGACAGTGACGCTCTAATGGCACCCTGTTTGAGAGCCTCCTCTAACAAATGGCAGGGCTGTAGTGTCCACCCAGAGTCTGATTAATACACGGTGGCAATCGATGGAGGTGGCCCGACCCCTGGGGTGATCCGTATGGGGGGAACCAGAAGGGACAAGGGTATGGACAGATTGTACATAATGGACCATATGTTTGACCGGCTGAATATACTGAATATCTATGTGTGCGTGCGTGCGTGCTTGCGTGCGTGCGTGCGTGCGTGCGTGCGTGTGTGTGTGTGTGTGTGTGTGTGTGTGTGTGTGTGTGTGTGTGTGTGTGTGTGTGTGTGTGTGTGTGTGTGTGTGTGTGTGTGTGTGTGTGTGTGTGGACCCCACATTGGGAAACAAAAAAAGTATGGGCCTCACAAGTATTTGTGTGTGGGTGCTTCAGGTATTAGCATCTTCAATCGATGGTCTGTTTCTGTGTATGTGATCGCATCCGATGTGCAAAGCGTGTTCAAACTAGACTGATGACCCATGCATTTGCAAGTCCTTGATGTGAGCTGCTTTTCTTGTCGTTTCCTTGGCAAACTGTTTCCTCTTAACCGTATTGACTCTGTGAAAAGCAAAACACACATAAGTCGAGCAATTTGGTGGTCAGCCAAGACACGAAAAACCCATCAATAAGAACACAGAGACTACATACAGAGGGGACATGCAACATCCCTTGGAGCGTTCCTTTTTAAAACGGCCCCCGTTCCCTTCCTTGTAAACTCCCAAACGATGACAAGACAATTAACCTGCATCATTAGTTTGAAAGGAAGCTCTTTTAAATGAAACCACAAGGCAGAACTTTAAGGAGGTTTTGCATTATTGATCTAATGTCGGGGCCGGAAGCTGAGGTTGTCATTGGGGAGTTGACGCAGGCTGGAGCGAATTACTGTAATGGCTATCTGTGCCATCTGAAAATCAGCTATCATTGTTAACCACTAATGGGCTGTAACATACTGTTAGTGTGCTTGCTAATGCATTACAGATTAGCTGGATTGGGTTTCCTCCTCTTCATCTGTTTCAGAGAGAACAGAATTTGAAGGGCATTGTTTCAGAGTGGTTTTTGAGTAATGGGAGATTTTCGAACACTCTTTCGGTTCAATATAGAACCATTTGTGTTCCAATAATGTTAATTATATCATTTGAAACAAAAGTTTTGAGCGGAAGGACCTCCTTACCAGTGGACCAGATAGTGACTTAATATTCTTGGATTTTTGAAACCTCACTATGTGCCAAGTTTGATTGACTGTTTTGCCCCCGGCCAACTCTGATGGTAATTTATATCGACCCGGCCTCTCCATTTACATTCAATAAATATGATCGCTCAAGTTTGAAACTCTTTTTTGTGGTTCTTCACATAAATTGTTCATGATACCTATAACATTTTTACCATCCAAAAGATTCATAATACAACTGTGTTTTCATATTCTTATTCATTACATTCTGAAGGGTTCTGGAGAAACAATAAAAACATTTCCTCTCCCTTACCTCACATGTATTATTAACTACGAGAGGGGTGATTCTCTCATATCTCATTACCCATAAACATTGGCAGTATAACAGCAGTGAGTTTATTATAACACCCTTGCTCATTGAAGTGAAGAAAATCCTCTACTTTTTAAAGAGCTAAGAGTGATATCACACTTTGCTCTGTTAGAAAAAGGTGAATTTTTATCAGTTGGGTGTTGTTATCACCATCACATTAAATTTGATACAGCTAGTCGTTCACTTGATGTTTGAAGTTTCCTCTATTTCCTCCACCTTTTTCCCCCCCACATAATATCTCCCCTAAAAAGACGTGTATGCCCTTACTGGGGGAAGGGTGCAATCCTTTACTTCATTAGAAATGTACAACACGTGCTTCACTAAAGTGATATGTAAGCAAAAAAGAAACCCAATTGATAACATGCTGCTTTGCCATGGCACTACTCCCTGCTTCTGTGTGCCAGCAGCATGCCTCATTACCTTCAAAGAGCATTTTCAAACGGCATTTTTGGGAGGCTTGCCAACATCTTTTTTTATCCTCAGGAAATTTTCAAAACAATTTGGTTTTGCCATCTTTATTTTTGTGATTTGAGTATTGCATAATTTATGTTCTCTCTTCTCTGCCTCATCAAGCACAACACACATCTGCCCACATCCCTCCCTCCGTTGATTGTGAAGAGACGGACAGTAAATATAAAGATCATTCTATATGGCTGTAATGTTCAAGAAACAGGACCGTAGGTAATCACCAATAAAGGGCGAGTCATTAGCCCCAAGTGGTCACAAGTACAAGGAACAACATATTGAGTGTCATTGACTGAATTAATCAATTTTACAGCTTCTTGCTTGCTTTTTATTTAGTTTTGCAGGTAGGACATTTAAGCATCCCTGAGCAGCAAGAAAGAGGCAGACATTCAGCACATTCTTCTAACACATAAAGCTCCGGGGGTTATGCCTCTCAAAGGAGTGTAAAATGAACAGCGCTTCTGAAAGCAGAGCTGGATTTAAAGACAAACGGGCTCAACCAGACGTAACTTAATTTGCTTAAATATCTTCTGACTTTGCAGCAATATCAGCGGGCTCAGGCCTCAAGTTATTTTTCCCCCCTGCTCTCAAGAAGAGATGCAATTATAGATGCTATGTTATATGTCGAGAATGTATTTGTGTTTCTACGCATGCATGCACACTTGCAACGGGTGGACAGACTGGATTTGTGTGCATGGTGGAATGAGCACACTGAGCTGTGGCGCTCGTCCCTCTGCCCGATGACTGATAGCTGCCCGAAGGCAGGGCTCACCTGGACGCCCCTGTGACCCTTCACCTTTCCCACCTCACCTTAAAATGCTGGCTCCATGCTGCATTTTATTTTGTGTGCAGACTTCAAAGGGTGAAGCAGGAACGTTCCCATCTTTTAAATATGTGAACTCGTTTGAAGGTGAGGCAACACACATAATCCAAATGTCCCACTCTCAGGGGACATTCTACTCTTTATAGACCTATTCAATGTGTTTTTAACTTATTTTGAGACTAACGAACACAGGGTTCACCTTCTATTACTGCCAAGGTAGACAGTATGCTAGCCAGGCAGACATGACATGAACCACAATAAAATTCACTCAGGGAAAGCTATTGTTCCATAACCTTACTCTGCACGTCTCTCGGGGAGTCTCTCCTTGCGGAAAGAGGCTTTTCCAATCATGAAACATATTTTCCTGTTTGGAGTGAAGTGTATGTGAAGGTCTGAGCCATAAAATTCAACGACGTGTAAATAACCGGCGCTGAATGACACCATGAACTGTGAGTTTGATCACTTTGAGAACAGGAGTTATTATGTTGAGGCTCCAGCTTACTACATTTGGAGGATACCTCTGTTTCAGCCAGTACTTCAGCTAATAGGGAAACATGCATGCTCTCTATGCTTCAGCAGAAATTCTCCACCCGTACTGCAGCCGTCATTAGACACTGCAGGCTTTCACAGATGCACTTATCTATTTTTTCCTGCATTCCAAGTGTTTGAGGTCAAAAATGGTGACCTGGTCTGCAGTTGAGTGGCGACCACTGATGGGCCAATATCTGATGGATCAGGCTCTTTTACTCCTGCCGTCTGTCTCTTTTTGCTTCTCTTTCTTTCCAGCAGAGATGAAGAGAGTTGTGTTTGCTCTCTAGGGCCCTAAATCTAAGTAGACCCCTCTACAGCCTGGCTCAAGGGGATTCACAAAGGGGGGTCTCGAAAAAGCTTTCAGGTTCAAAGGCCTTTATTACCTCCAGAAGCTGACCACTGTCAACTCCAGTGGAGTCAACTGCCTTTGATTGTCTCCTTGTCCTCTTGTATCTACCAGGGGTTATCCACCCTGACTGACACATGCTACAAGCTGTTAGCTTTGATAATAAAGCTGGGGAGAGGGGACAATTGAGCCCATGAGCACCAGAACATTGCACATGTTCTGGTGTGTACTGTACATACACACCGTAGCTTTAGTGTTTATCTACAGTGTGAACTCCCCTACATGCTTCCTTTGATTAATAGTGTCCTTCAGTGTGAGTGCGGCTATTGAAGCCCCGCTTCCTCACGTGTCTTTGAACGGTTTAACAAATCCTAATGAAACATGCTGACGCAGCCACTTTTTTTTGTCATAGTTTGACTGAAAACCCAGAGTAAATCAAGTTAACGGCAGCGGACTGTGATGGCATCCGATTTTCTCTGACATCGTATCACATTGCAGAGAGGCACATGGAATGTATTCCGGGGATGTTGGAGTAGGGCAGCGCACCTCATTGGTTTTCCTGTGATGTCCTCGACCGCTTTGAAGATGTCCTCCAGCTCCATTCACCTTTGAATTCTTATCACGGCCCAATAGATCAGTAGTGAAATATACCCTCAAAAGTTATGAATTCATGAATTTTACACAGGAATATCTTTCACCGGGTCCATATCACCAAGGGGAAAGTTTCCCCGCTCAGAGGTAAAGTTGCAGCCTATAAAAAAATGAAAAGGGAAAAAAAGAGAGAAAGAAAAATGTAGCAGCATTGATATTCCACGCTAACACCTGCATCATGTTGCTTGGAATTAACTTCATGTAAGGGAGGGTCCGTGTTTATTTCATATAAAAGGTCACCTTTTTATAAGCCAGATAAAGGTTGAGACCACGTATCCAGCATGGAATAAAAATGATGTACCGCACTTCTTGCACTTTGTGTTTCTAAGGGCTCTAAATTATCAGTGTGTGTTGAATAAAAACTGTCAAGTCTGATCCTCAGGGATCCATTTGGCTCTTCTTGAGTAAATGAGACTTTGTTATTTCTTAATGCCTTGGTGTGTCTTCAGTATGTCTTGATACGAATGATCAGACATTTGCTGGTGGCGTTGTAGGCCCACATGTTGTACTGTCTGTTCAATGCTCTGTTCTTATAATAGTCCCAGTAATAGCACTGTGGTTACTCACAAGCAAGTGTGTACGCAGGTAACAACGCACACACACTCACACAGGAGGCATATCTCTTTCCAACGACCCATACAAACAGTGTCTGACAGATGCAGATAAACAGCTGTGATTTACTTCACTTCTCTATTTCTGCTCACAACAGAGTGCCAGATTGCAGCAGGTTTACTCCCTGGTGTCCACACTCCGTACTTCAGAGGGTGTTGGAGGGTGCCTTCCTTGGTACAGCATGGCACAGTCGGGTTAACAGCGAGCAATGCTCTTGGGAGATTGCCTGAGACGATGGAATAAACAACTGTGATTTACCTCTCTGTTATTCTGCCATCAAGAGGGCAAAGATGGCAGTCACTGTGGCCTCTGGTCTCCCTGAGAGCGGCCTGCTGCTCGCGGCGCACCGAGCCAATTGTCCCAGAGGTCAAATGGAACAGGGAAGCAGCTGGAAGTGCTAGAACACACCGTATTTACAATAGGAAAACACACACCTACACAAAGCCGACACGCACAATATGACATCCTCTTCGCTTATCGGGCAGCATCTGTTTCCTGGAGCTCACAGAGGCTCATGTACTCCATTGAGCCATGTGGGAGAAACACGGCTTGAGCTTCTATTCATAAATGCTCATCTTCCCCGAGTGAGTCACTCAGGTCCACTCAACTCCTCACTCCAGCAACTGTAAACACTTAGAGGATGTTCGCCGTATCCTCGATAGCCTCCATGGCCTACTATAACAATAGTGTTGCCATTGTTGACATCTTAACATGAACATAGTGCGGATGTTAGATACCAGCACAGAGTTTATGGTTACTACATGTGCACTTTGAGTGTTTATTTGGCATGTTTTTTCCCCAGGTTTAAAAGGACCTTAAATCCCCCTCTTCGTAGCTCTTTATACAATGTCTTCCCATTTCTATTTTATGTGATACATGTATCACTGATTTGATTAATGCAAAGTGAGAGTACATTTCAAATCGCAAAAAGATCCATGACACGGTGGAGAGGCACATGACCACACTGGTCTTGGCGGTTCAGACAATCTTTTTATTGCTGTGGAAGAGTCGGCGTCAGCAAATGGAAATTAGGCTGGTTGGGATATCTGGTGTAGCTCTTGAATGGTTAATGTTTTCAATCAAGTCTTTCTATCCATTACTGAAACATGTGTTCCACTGGGCTTTGGAGTTCCTCAAGGGTCAATCATAGGACCCTTCTTATTCTTTGTTTACTTCCTTTGTTTCAATATCGCCTCCAATCTGTGGAAAATTCAATGTGTACAGTATATACCCTAAACAACATAAAAAGTTGGAAATCTAAGCTGAATATATTTGAATTAATCTGTGAAATAAAAGATTTAATCGTCAAAATTGGTTGAAAAAGAGTTGAAGCGGGAGGTACAGCGCGCAATCATGTGTTACATTGTGCTCTGAGCAATTTAAACACTATAGAAGAGAGCGGCTGTGATGAAGCATCCAGTTTTGCACCCAGCATGGACGCGCCACAGGATGTAAATGAGACCTTGATGGCATTAGTAACCATTTTCTGCTCACACACACAGATACAGATGTTAGGGATCTGTAAACCATACACTCAACTTGGACCAGCCTGCTGGGGTTAAGTATAGTCAAACAGCGGAGCAGCTGTAAAAGATGTACCTTTACACCCCTCTCCCTCTGTCCCTGCTTTGCTTCATCTTTCCAAACCACACAATAGCATCGTCTTCCTCCATTAGACCCAGCACAGTAAACTCAAAGGCCAATGCCACTTGTGTTTCTATAACTCAGCTGGACCTGTTTGTCTACGTGTGTGTTCAGGTTGGATAAAAATGCCGTCATGATTCACTCTGCACACACAATACAGACCTGACTGGGGCATACAATAGGAGGCCCTTTGTTTTGGTTTGGGCACTTCCCAAACCACATATACACACGCACTATTACCTTCAACCACCACTGAATACATGTGCGCACACACAGACACACAAATCCCTACCATAACCCCTCGTGAAAGAGACGGCAGAGTGATTATGAATGAAAACAGGGGAGGAGTGGAGGGGGATAAACGGGCCATGTACAATGACACTTAACAAAATGTCTGAGTCGATTCAAACACATCTAAATCCTTCCTCCTGGGTTCCCCACTGATGCTCCATTATCCCTGCTCAACAGAAAATCCCTCTAAATGGAGAACCTCAGAATGGCATCAGGGACATGAAACAAAACTGTCCATTCATCTGCAGATCTGACTGGAGGCCCATAATTATTTGGATGATGTGTTAAATCTGTCATGCTTCTTTTAGAAGTGTTTCATAGCTTGAAGCTCACTCGCAATTTCCCGCTATGTCCTTTCCCCTCTCCCTGACCTTCTTGTAAAAAAAAGCTTGTTTCGGACATCAATACTGTTTTCTGAGTTTCAAAGTGATGCTAACTGCCCCGATGTATCCATCTTTAAGCAATCTAAGCAAAACTGGGCACGTCTCTGAAGTACCATCAAGAGGCCACTGAGCATATGCTTTTCTGAGCATGCTCCAATGAAAGGCTATACCCCCTCCTTTCCTCCCATCAATCTACAGAGGAATCACAGTACAGCGAGAGGCAAAGAAGATCAATGCCCTGCTTCTGCCAGTTCGGGCAAAAGGATAGAGCTCTTTACAGCAAACTGTGCTGCATTTACAGTGTGATATACAACACAAACAGGGCTTCCGCATGTCTGTAAATGTGTGTTTCGCTTTATTTGTTTTGAACCTCCTCCTGGCTGCAGCTTTTGGCAGTTACTGTCTCATAGAGAAGAGCAAATGATTCATTCCTGTGGCTTTAATGTTATACTCCATAAAGTAGCAGTCTGCTGGATGTCACTCTAAAGATGTTTGGCCCTTGAGCTATCGACCATTCACAGGAAAAAAATATTCTTTTCCTTCATGGATGGTGTGTGTGGTAATATTAGCAGACCTGCAAATTGAGCATTAGATGGCGGCTCAGCTGTCACATTTCACTGCAAGAACAAGAGCTAACAATTTGGTCAATTCTGCCATGTACTTAAGGCCTGCCAGCAGCTACTTCAGAACAGGAACTTGATTCCAATACCCGATCCGACCAAGCAATGGGTCTAATATGACAATTACACACTTGGAGCAGCCAGCTTGCCAAAAGCCCTCACAGTAATGACAGGAGATGGCGGTTAATCACATCCTTATGCAGGGATCAGGGTGGGGCTCATGGGAGCTAAAGCCTCGCTGTAACCTGCAAGCGCAATTACCTTTTAGCAATTACAGCAAGCGTTGTTCAAGACACTTCAGCAAAAAGCTCACAACAAAGAGACGTCTGCCAAGCGGGGCGGCAACACGGACCGCCATTAGATACTACAGTGGTTTGTAGGTCAAATGCAGGATGGTGGATTTGCTTAAACGCTCGTCCTCTCATGTAACACCCACACAAAAACAATTTGTCGAAAGCTGTACAGACACAGAAAACAAAGACATCATGGCCTTGAAGTCTTGAAAGGACAACCTCTTCCAGTTGCAAACATTGTAACACTTATGAGCTACTGGGTTAATTATTCATGTCACTGTCCTCAGAGTGTTATCATTGGTCAGGGTCAAAGTTGTATGCGCTACATGTGTTTTATCCATATGGAAGCCAGAGAAACACATGTTTGCGAATGCAGTCAGTTCACAGGATCAGCTGTCCTTCATGACCAACATCTGTTAGCCTGACGATGCTCCAGGCTTAAGTACAGTGTGTGTGTGGGGCCGATTTAGCGTGCAGATACCGTACGTTGTGCGTATACAGTGTAAAAAAAACGTCTGTGGGCCATGTGTCCATTGCATCTAAAACATCTTCATATATACAGTAGCCTACAGATGATTTCGTATAATTGGGTATAAAAACAAAGTGGCAGGAAAAAGGTGCTCTCAAGCCTAGATTGTCTCGAACAAAAAAAAACTTGATGTCTCGCGTAATCCCATTGTGAAGCCATAACAGCTTTTACCCCAGTTAATTATTTCCAAATCTTAAACAAATACATAAGGTACAGCCTTCAATTTGATTTCAATGTGCAAGTCAGGCCTCTCGAGGCTAGAACTGCTGCTGTTCTGTATCCATTTTTAGTGTAATCAAATGACTGATAATGCTGGCTGTGTGTTCTCAGAGATGAGGGGAAATGCAGCATCTTAGAAAGATAAGAAATCAGTTCCTGCTTTTTTTTGATTGGATTACATCTGGGGAGGGTAATCCTTCATAGTGCTCACTCTCGGAGTCCATGCAGACCAGAAAGTAAATGTGGAAGAGAGACAGTGAGAGTGGGAGAGGATTTGGAGATTTGAATCCCAAGACAAGCTAAGTAAATCTAGGTGGGGAGAGTGAATTAGTAACTCCATCCTATATCCCTCAGTCATAGCTGATGAGGTTCCCTGGAGCAAGGCACTACTCATGGAAGCTGTTTAAGTGACCTGTTAATGTATTTCCCTTAGAAATAACTTAGCAGTGTATCAATTGTTGCGTTTTAGTAAAGAAACTGACTCTTCAGCCATGCTAGCAGCTCTGAGGATGTACTTAGGTTCTACCCTGGTTCTACCCCTATGGTTCTACCATTAGCTAAATGCTAACTTCTCCATGCTAACAAGGCAATGCTACTCTGATTATGTTGGGCAGGAACAAGGTTTACAATGTTCACTTTCTTTTTTTAACAAGTTAACATTGCACTTTAACTTTAAGCGGAAGTGATATGATGATTGTTGCCTAAATGCACTTTGGGAGTTGTAGTTAACCTATATAGAAGTGCACAGTTTATGTGAACAGGCTTACACATTCTATTGTATTTCTTATTAAATACCAGATGTTTTCTTAAGCAATTGTTAGTTGTCAGTTGTTGCACTGACAATTAATCTTAGGAGAGTTTGATTACCATCCAAGGCATATACAAATTGGCTAGGACTATAAAAAAGGGAAAATGGGACTTTACTTTAAGTGCACCTATCATGCTATTTTTAGGCAATAGCATAGCAGGTTAGCTCTGAGTGTTAGCAATGCTAATGTAAACACAGACCATATTACTTCCAAAACAGTCTGGCATTGTTTCTGATAGCAACTTTCTGATAGTGCCGTGGGTCCACATTTCCGATATTGCATCATATCTGACGCAAATCTGGATCAGCCCGTTGTAACCCCGTTTTTAGAGATTTGGGTAGGCCTTACGGAGGAAAGACAGAGGGTTTTATTTTCTGACGCTGCGTGAGTTCCCTGACACACCGTGGACACATATTTATATATAAAATACATCAAAAAGTGCATTTTGCATGATAGGTCCCCTTTAAGATAGCACTCATAAAAAGTAATTTAGGGTTACAAAGTTAGATAATAGTCTCTACTAAATTCCATGGCACAGACATCAGCTGTGATATATATATACATTTACCAATGACGGAATTCCAGCAGTGGTGAACACCATCTTGTATCATCTCTTAGAATCTCCTCAGCCTGTTTCTAAATCAGTTAAACCAGTGTTTCTAAAAACAGTTAAACCAGTGTAATGAGTTAAGTGATTCGGCCGGCATGCAGACACGGCCGTCTGTTGGCCTGAGGTCTGAGCCGTGTGTGGAGCAGCTGTCTGAGTGACTGATTGACCTCTGAGGACATGAGTTTGACTATGACCACTGGACGCTGGGAGAATGAAAGACATAGGTGGTGCTGACAGATAGTCACCTTTCTTGTCTCCTGTGAACAAGACAACAATCACTTTCTCTTATTGCCTCCAAGGTAGGAGAGAGAGCTGGAATGAATGTGTTAAATAACGGTTTTCCTGCACTGCTACACTGTTTATTCTTTCAATGTCAGACAGAGGCCTCTCGCAAGTCAAACTAAACCAAGATGGAAATAGGATTGTAAAGTTATTCCAAGGTCGAAAATGTAAAAAAAAACGTTTCTCTACTTAATCTGACATCAAATCAGAAATCCTCCTCCACAAAGTGTTTGCGCTTTGTGCTCTTTTCTGTCAAGAAACAAACACTTGTCAACAGGGCAAATCTGCTCTATAGCAGTCCTTAGATAATAGACTAGATTTGCAGAGATTGAAAACTTGTTTACATTCTTTGAGCTCTTTTCACAAAGTGCAAAACCGCCTGAGGTGAAATGAGTCATTGACTCCTACCAGGTCACGTTAGGCATGTCTGTGTTTAGAGCACCTTGGTATGCAACCTGTACAAACCTGCTCCATCCCCTCTCCGAGCTCAGACGTGAAATTAATAGCAGCTCCATATATTCAGCACATCATCATTACTTTGCAAGACAAACATTTAATCCCAGTGCAATACCGAACTGAGCAAATTATCACGGGTCTCATTCTATCAGCCCCTAAATGAGATGATATTGAATTAGATTATGCTAGAAAATGAGGTGTTCACGCCAATTGAAAGTAATCAAGGTGGTTGAATCGAAGGATAATGAAAGCCTCTAGAGCTAATCCAGGCCTGCAGAGTGCTTTTTGACTAATAACGACTGTTTGTCAAGTGAATAATGATGAAACCAAGGGACAATAAAGAAGAGCCGAGGCGAGCTGCAAGCAACTGTAGAGAGGTTAATGGCTTGACAGCGTTGGGGGTTGAAAGGTCTATTGACCAAATGTTTACGTACTGTATGTCACAGACCCGAGAGCGCTGCCACTGTGGAAAGTATGACCACAACTAATGCAATTTTGCGAAGCCTATGGATTTCAGCCAAGGTTGGATGACAAGGGTGCAATATTGCATGTTAGCCTGGGTAATCAAAATCAGAACAACAGGTAAGCAAGTTAATAATTAGCGTTGAATATCCTGTCGGCTGCAGTGTTATACCTCATTTCACATGATGTGAAACAAGTCTTGGGAGTAATAACTGTCTATTCTGTCCTTAAATGGCCAGTTCACCCAACATGTTCTTTCCTAACCTGCAGATCTACTCATCTAAATAGGCTTGGTGTGACTCACAGAGGTTTGGAGCTTTGCCAGTTGCAATGCAATCATACTTTTTTGGCACAAACTTCTAGAGGAAGATAGTATCATGTGAATTGAAAGTATTAAACTGTTACATATACAGTACAGGAAATGTCACTTTAATATTAGCATACCTGTTCCTTTGTCGGCTGAACATGGCTGAAATAATGTTGTGGGACGCGAAATGCCATATTTGATTAGTTTAGGTATCGTTGAATCTTGGAAAAATGGTTATCAACAAACGTGAATATTTTTGCTTATCTTTTAGACTGTGGCACAAAGATGATGCAGCTTTTCATTTGTGTCAACTATTCTGATGTATTATAGGGCAGGCAACACCATACCATGGCCAGATCCCAAATATTGATACAGATACATTTTATCATCGAAAGCAGGAAGTGTAATTGTAAGGGGGGGAGAAATGTGTCATGATTAATGAGGTGTAATAATCATGAATAGGCAAAAAAATGTAAATTACCAGATGAGATAATTTTTCAAACAAAATGGTTTTTATTCTCTTGTTGTAAATGACTTGATCATTTAAATGTTAATATGGGAGAAGACTTGTAATTGTACAGTTGATAAATGTGAATTACCAAACTAACAAGGCATTGACTGCACATAACAGCAGCAGATAAGCAAAGATGGAGCACTGAGAAGAGTAATTGTATGCCCAATCTTACATGAAATGGATCTTTATTTAGCTGATTGTATTGATGCTAAACCAACATTTTAACAACAAAGAATACAATGTAGTTTGGTCAAAAATAAAAAGGTTTACCAGTACCAGAACATGTGATGCCCACTCAAGAAAAATGATGTCAATGCTTGTAAAAACATTCACTGTGTACTCAAATGTACCTTTCACTTGGATTCTAGTGCACGGTTGTAAATCAGAGCACATAGTTTTCAGCAGTTCAATGTTTTTCTTTAAGACTGACTCCCTGTGAAGATAAATATACACTGCTTGCTCGGTGTGGAGAAAGAGTTTGGCTGCGCGACTAAAGTATGGCCCATTGACCGATTGCATCTCTGTCTAAGAGCTGCTCAAAGAGGCAGCTGCTTTATGTCTGCTCCACCGTCAAATAGGGCACTCGGTCCTGCACGGGAAGAGGATAAATCAAGCCCCATGCGCCGCTGTTCTAACTCATTCTGGCCTCACTGAGAGTGCCATTCCTGCAAAACCACAGAGTAAAAAAGAAAAAACCTCTTCCGCACAGCCAGTGTTTACTAGCCTCCACTTCAATGTCTTATTTGGTTTGCTCTGATTTTGGCCTTTCTGTGCAAAATGGACCACAACCCTCTCAGCCATGTCAGGAATTTACTCCAAATGATTGTTTTGGTTCGTCTCCTCTTGAGCATGTGTTACAGTATATGTGTGGGTGTGTGTGCATGGCCTTAGGCTAAGGAGTAGTGAGGGAGTTCCCCCACATCTGTTCACCATAAGAGTTTGTTGACAGCAGCTCTCCCTCTATCTCTCTCTCAGTTCCAAGTTCATCCCTTCTTTGGATTCTGTTGCCAATGCTCCTCATCCAAGATGAAGTGGAACACAGTGTCGGCCTGCTGTTTAGGGGCCTGCTTGGCTGCTTATCAGGAGGGAGGGGTCAGGTTTGTAGCTTTGGTAAGGCCTCCATACGGTACTGGAACATGGGAAAGAAATTGAATATTGTGTGTTGTTTTTGTGCAGTATTCTCCAATCTCATATTTCGAATCTCAGCGTGAATTATTCTTTATTAAAAAGAGAACGCACGCAGAAGATTAATCCTCATTTTGATCCGATTACTGATACAGCAACAAAGTTAGATTGGCTCAAACCGAGACTTTTAATGAACTAGAACGAAAATGTATGATTCACTTACCCAGCAGCACAAGGATCTGTGTTCTTGTGTGTGTCTGGATACATACGAGACGAGGAAGGATCACAACCAGGCCACTGAGTAGTTATCTGAAGTTAAAGCCAGAGGATTGAAAGCCACTCATGCCTATAATTGGGAAAAAGGGCTATTTGGACCATCGTAGTTGTCCATTTGTTTTTAAAAGGGAAAAGCGATCGATGGGCAGCATTAAGCAGATCTGTGAGAGATCTAAATGGTACCACAGGCCGCAATCTTTACTTCCTGCTTCAAAGATACTAACCTTTAATGATTGGACAAGAGCCAGAGATAAAAACGAAGCTGTAAAACCGGCCAATCAGATACCGAACGGATATCATGCGACACCTTCCGATTGACCGCAGTGTTCTCTCCTTACTTTAAAGGTGCTACGAGTTAAGATATAACATCAGCCCGAGTCACATACAGACAAATCAAGGATAAACAGGTAACTGAAAACACTACCGTGTGTTGTTTTGATTATCTACTAATTAGCTTTGGTGTAATGACTTTTAGTTGGAAGTCCTTGTAATTGAAATGTTTGGGTTTCATTTTCTCTAAGGTTTTGCTGGCGTGATCATCTTGTTAGACTGAATCTCTTCACATCTCTGTTCTCACTAACATAGTCAGGGTTCTGTCAGTGCCTTAAAAGTGTATTGATCTTCTCTGTACAAGCAGAGTATTGACAGGTTGTTCACCAAGACCGTGTAGACCCGTGGGCAGGAACTGTTCAACGGGAAAATGAAACATCAGTCTCACAAAGCCTTAGCTAAGAGATTGTCTGTGCATTTTTATTATTATTCCTTTTTTCTGGAAGTTGATTTAAGGTAAGAACCCACAAAGGATGCACACCTGCTAAATCAACAGTGATGGTGGCTTAAACTGCTGGAGCTGTACAAATGGGTCCTCTGAGGACCTCTCAGTTTCTTTCTTCTCCTTCACAGCGTAAAGTTTCCAACAGCTGGTAGACAATAAAAAAGTGAGTGCACTGGAGCAGAGATTGCAAAGCAATCCAGAGGTTTTATGGAAGGGGAAAAATAACAACTGCCGTTATAACTCAGAGAGCTGTACATTAAGAAACCTAATTTATGATTAGCATGTTTGTGTCATTTCCATATCCTCTGGCAGTTACTCAGTATTTAACATTTTAAATGTAAAGTTTTCATGCTCAAGACATGATTAAATCAAACCCAGTTTTGATACATCAAAAGCCATGAATGTATTTACATTGTGATATTACCGCTGCATAATAGCTTTTGTTATTGTGGAATTCACCAATCCAGTGTGGGATTCACAGGAAATGATGCATGCATGTAATTCAGCATTACTGTTTTGAAACTGATCTCATTCACAACAGTTTTATAGGAACCCTCTCTACACCCTGTCAGAGCTGCATTACGTTAGGCTAATGCGAAATGAATGCTTGTGAAACAGTCCAACAAAATGCATCGTATTTGGACGATAGGACTGGAATGGTTCTTCCAATTTGCATCTACTAATATCTAGAAAACAGATATTTTGGTAGAAGGCTTAAATATTGTAAGATCTAGAACAAGAGTAAGCTGTTAGCAGGGTAACCAAGTCCTTCTACTGCACCCTGCTGTTGTGCAAAAAGCTACTTTCTCCTTGACAGCGTGAGATCAAATTCAATAAGGTTTTTCTCTAAAAAACAAGACATAAGTTTGTCTGGCTGCTCTATAGTAAAGAGATACATCAGTATTCCATGTCCCACCCATATTCCTGCCAACAAAACACAAGCCAAGCATGGCCCCTGTTTGTGTAGCATGAGCCACCTCGCTGCCTCCTTAGCAATCATTTTTGCTGTTTTGGTTTTAGACTTGTTCAATTACAAGTTGAACATTTTGATATGTAAATGAGTAACTAACACATATCATAGCTTAAAATTGGACGTTATGTCAAGGTTCTGTTTATTGGCTTGATTCCCAGATTGAACAAGAAAAGTGAAATATCCAACATGAGATGAGGCCTGAATCAGAAGCCTTTGTCAAACAAACAGCTCTCATACAGCCTACATCATATTGAATTTGTGTTACATTCATTCTGAATTCTCCCAAATCTGCATGGGGCAGATGGAACCTTTTTTAGTATTCATGCCCTTTTGGTATTCAGCCTCTCGGCCATCCCTTGTCTCAAGAAGAGTCCTGCTCTCCTCTCTCCGAGTCTCTTTGTTCTTTCCAAAAGTGCTCGTCTTCCACTGAAGCCGCCACTGTTGCCGTGTCTTTGATGTGAGTCGGGGAGACGGCAGTGAGTCCTCACCTGTCAGCTTTCATGGCTCCCTGAAGGTTGACTTTGAGCCGATGTCTGTTAAATTGGGATTGATCGCAACAACAGGAGCCACACATTCCACACACACTCGAGGGGAAAAACGGTGCATTTCCTGACAGTCGCACAGGGTTGCTGCAGTTTGTTGAAGAGCAACAGTTTTTCATAGTGGACGAGGCAGTTTGATGTGACCGCGCGAAGCCATTTGTTTGGAGTTTAATTTCTTCTGTGGCATAGCGGGATGTCAGAGCGAGATATGTAGGGAATGCCAAATACCGGTATAAGACTTATTGGTGAGAGTGGTTCTTCCTGTAGCATGTCTGAATCACAAAGCAAAGGGTTACAGTTAGAGAATGATAAATACTCCATTTCATCTGGAGCCCTCGACCACAGCATCCCTTCCTGCCCAGCCTCTCAAAACTTGGCTCCTGTGTCTCAACAACATGGAGACTGCATACCAATTGTCAAATATCATGCTGGCACTGTCAAGCCCCACGTGCAGGCAGATATTTCAAAGCCCTCCCCCTGAATCCTTTTGCACTGAGGGGGAAGTTAAACCATGTCTGTTGTGGGTCTTTGCAGATGTAGCATTACCAAAACAATAGGCGGCGGTGGAATCTCATTGGCCTATGGAGAGCAGTAACATAAACATCGAAGAGAGAGTTTGGGAGCTTCCCCCCCCCCCCTCTTCCCTCCCCCTCACGAGGAACGCCTGATCCCCAGGCCTCTTCTAAAGCCATCATTGATTAGGAGAGAAGTTTCTTTGGCTATGGAATCTCAAATAAAGTCTCTTTATCTGCAGTGATAAATGTGTGAGGGGGAGAATACAGAGGAAGAGGGGAGAGAGAGAGATAGAGACCATTAGAAGGAGGAGAAAAAGGAGAGGAGAGCCCCCCACGGATGCTACTGTCAGCTGTGGGAACCCAGATGAAAGTGGTGCAGCCAGATACCAGCGCTCTTTGATCGTGCCTTTGTGTGATAAACATCGCGCTATGCCAGCCATGCTCAATGCATCGTGCCAGCCCGGCTGTGAAGGTGAAGGGCTTTGAGCAGGCTTCCAGCGCGGCTCTGCTCAGGACCAGCAGGCGTTTGCCATGCCAGAGAGCTGTCTGTAACACACACACACACACACACACACACACACACACACACACACACACACACACACACACACACACACACACACACACACACACACACACACACACACACACACACACACACACACACACACACACACACACACACACACACACACACACACACACACACACACACGGTCAAACACACACATTCTCCAGCAGATTGCTCTTTTTCCCTTTAATCATTTTTCTCTTTCACTCTGCTCCTACAATTGAGATTTTGATTTTATTTTTTGTGAGATGCTCGTTAAAGATGCAACCCTGGTTCCAGAGGCTGCTCCTGCTGTGGAGCAAGAGCCCTATTTGAACCAATGATCATCAAGTTCTCGAAATTAAAAGTGTGCAGAGGGCGCATGCATGTGTTTTCTACTGTGTGTTGTAATAGTAATACAGGCTGTTGAATATTTCATGTCTGCCGATGCTTTGAAACGGTGCAGGTTTGCGATGTTAGGTGTACCTAGGGAGGTATGAGGGAAATCTGCCAATGCTGCCTGCATAAATCCTCACCCCTTCGTTTTCTCTTTTCTTTTTTTATGCATAAACCTGTGCGAGCTACTTTTTGTATACGATATAAGGCAATACCAATCCGGCTCTCAGCTTCGGCTTGTGCCTAGTGTAACAAAGCCACATGGTGATTTTGATTCACTGAAAGGAGAACAGGATTATTCTTGCTTCATAGCGACGGGGAGAGCAGAATGTGTATGTCTGAGAAAGGAAAGAGGGAGACGGGAGGAATGAATGCCATGCATGTGTGGGAAGTGGTTTTGGCAGGGTTTGAAATTAATGATCTCAACATGTGCTATAGTTGAGAATCATCACAAAAAAAAAGTGCAGACAAAAGCACTTGGATGCAGGGTCCACAGATGGAGAAACCACAAGGACTGCGAGACAGAAGCTGTGGAGAAAACTTTTGTTAAAAAGAGGAAAAAAAACATGTTCTTTCAATAAAAGAATGTCAACTTTAATACTGGAATAGTCTCGAGTGGTACTTGTGCTTGAGATCTAAGAGAACCCAGCAGCCGTGTGAGGACATGTCAACTCCCTGCACACGACACAGTCCACTTATTTAACCGAAGAAACGATTCGTTTAACTGGCTCTTTAGAGCTGAGAGACGTGCCAATCAGCCTGTTGCCATGGCAGCGTGTTACATTTAAGTGGGAGGGTTTGACACATGGAAATGACAACCTCCAGCCGCAGCGCATCGCCCAACGCAACGTCTCTTAAGTAATGCATATTTCACGCAGATGGACAATTTATGAATATATGTCCCTGGGTTCATGACGCGTGGAGCAGCAGCGATAAATGAGCCTCTGCTGGATAAATACCCACTTTTATTGGTCTGAGAGGAAGTGGAGATGGTGGGGAAGCCAAATATGACATCATCCAGAAGACTACAAAGAGGGGTCAGATCTCATGCCACAGCAAATGAGATAATAGCAGCGTATATGTGTGTGTTTAAGAGTGCGAGAGAAAGTCCTTGGGTAACATCAAGTTTATTTCTCATGTCATTTAATGGCGGGCCTTTTGATGTCATGAAATTCTTGTTACTACAATTTTTCATGTTTCAACCTCGGCTGAAAGAGTGCATGGCTCTTTTACAATCCAGAGTTGTTAAGCAACACTACTGTTTCAGAGTTTGTTTAATTGGAAAGACACATTTATACATGCAATGACTTTTATTTGACATTTGGTTAACTCCCTTCAGCAGAGCGAATTCTGAAAAATCTACTTTCTCCCTTTGCAATATACAGATGGTCTGACTCATTTCACTGATAAAATGCCACACATGTCTGCTATATAGAGAGAAATGTATAAAGCAGATAGGAGGATACTGCTCTTACTGAGGTCTTTGAACCCCACAAGGAGAAAGCTGCACACACGAGTTGCTACAAACAGAACATAATTAGCTATAATTGGATAAACTTAAAACTATATTTCATGTGGAGGGTTCCAATTCTCCTGAAGCTAAGCGGCAGAGGAATGGAAGGAATCTAACGACGGCTAATATTTAACGTACATCTGAATCCTATGTGCTGTACAATCGATATATCTTTAAGACAATGGCAAACATTGAGTGAGATATCACCAAGTGTGTCAAAGTGTGAAGGGGCTTGTCAGAGCCTACGAAGCGAATCCAACATTGTCATCGCCGCTCGCCTGTCTGCCTTTGGAGAACATCCGCAGTTGACAAGAGGTGAGCTCCGGCTCCTCTCCGCATCAGTTTTGGATCACTACTCTCAATCAAAGCCGGGAGAGGAGGGCCCGCATAATGTGACAGAGCCTGGCTCTCTTTCTGCCTTTTGATGCCTGAGGAAGGCTCAACCAGAGCAACCCCTGTCAGAAACCTGCCCACAGGCCTAGACACAAAGAGATCCAGGAACACGAAGCTGGAAGATAAACCGACAGAAAGTTTCCGACAAACAAAAGAGCAACAAAGAGGCTAAAAAAAAGTGAGGATGCGATAAACAAGACAGGAGATAAAGCAGGTAGGAGCATCAAAGCTGTAAAATATCCAGCTTATATAAATGCTATCAGCGCGTGATAAGACTGCACTTTTCATTAAACAGCCCCTGTGGACCAGCTAAATGTATTTGCAAATAATGGCAGTCAGATTTAATGACATTATGAGCCATTAAAAAGGAAGAAAAAAAATGGCTGATCTTATCATCTCCTTGTTTCACATTGATCGCCATATCTGATATCTTGTTTCATATCTCTCTTCATCTAATGCAGTAACAGCTGTGGAAATCTGAGCTGATGTGCATTGTTAACTGTGTTTATTGTGGTTGTGTAATTACAAACTGTATAATGCACAATTTAATTTATTAGATTAGTGAAAGGATTGTAAATCAGTAATTGGGAGATGGTTTTTTCTTACTGCGTGGTGCATTCAGGCAGTGCCGTTGTAAACAGTGCCATCTAGTGAACAGCAGCCGGGGTTGGATTTCATTCTGGGGCTTTAAAGATTGAAGATAAGCTCAGGAGGCATGGAGAAAAAATGTAAAGTTGCAAGACGTGAGCGTCTGCTGGTTATAATAAACTAAGAACATGTTGTGGTACTTAAGTCAGGAGGTCAGACAGGCTGTTTGTAACGGTTAAAATCTAGATAGTCAGGAATCTTCTTAAGTTAGACGGCCCATGTGTAAAGTATGTGCGCCTTCTGGGGTTTTAAATCTACATATTTAGTACAGTATTTTGCTTAATTCCTAAAAGAGAACACGCTATAATTAGAAAGAATTCGGAATACATTAAAAAAAAGTTGCCCCTGGACGCCAATATGTCTCCAATCTTTCTGCATCTGTAATGAAACAAGCAGGCAGACAAGTTCATCTGAGGATATGCTTTTGCAGAAAGAGCTTGGAAACTACCGCTCATGTCACCGCAGCACATTCCTTAGCTTTTACACCACGGAAAATAAAACACTAGAAGCACATTTACCACCCAATCATAGTGAGATCGGTCCTGGGACGTACACACAGTCAGAAACTCAAAATAACCCCTGACTAGACCCAGACTGGACCTCTTTGAGCTATTTCTTCTTCATCCGTGGCAAAATATCAAGGAAAATATTAGTCAAAACTTGCCACTTTTGTGTAAATGAGATCAAGATGGATTATGAGCTCTGTTTTCTATTTGAGGCCTTATGAAACACAAGATTTCCATCTGCAGCTGAAAGCCAGCAGAGACCCACATGTGCGGAGCAGAGCCGGGGCAACTTTGAATGTGATTTCCTCTCTTAAGCCTTTAGTGTAGGTAAAGGCATTATAGCCGATCAAACCTCTTAGCCCTCCTACTTGTGGGATTTGATGTGCATTACTGACAGTGAGAAATGGCCTGCCTGAAATACAATATCTCACTTCAGTGGAAGATGGAGAGGAGAGGGGGGAGATGGGAGTGGAAGGGAGAGGAGAGGAGAGAGGGCGAGAAGAGGGGAGGGGGAGAGGGGAGGAAGCAAGGTTATTGGCTGACAATATGGCATACAAAAACACATATACTACTGCTTTGATTTCCAACTGTATCACTGCTAATTGGTACATGGAACGATTGTAGAGTGGCTTGCACAGTTTGTAAAACTGAAAAACACTAAAAATAGGTTTTTATAGAACTGATTTCCACATACTGTATTTGTGTTGAGGATTACGGCCACACACACAAATAAAAGCCCTTTGTGGCACATGTGAACCACAACCAACGAGGCTGTTTACTTTTTTTAAAGGTATTTTGTTGGCCAGAGAGTGCCTTTAATTGAGGTATAGAGGTGAAACGGGGAGACAGAGGGGAGGACATTGCCTGTAATGTTCGACTGACACGGGATTCAAACCAGCCTACTAGGCAACAGTCACTTATGGGCCACCAGCTCTAACCACTGAGCTGTTTAGTGGCCCTGAAATAAATATTTTATCCAGAACATCATTAACAATGAAAGCAAGCAACTCAAGTCTGGAGGACTGGCCAAAAAGAAAATAAAAAATTGAGGAAGCCTGGGACTGCCACACCAGGGACCGTCGGACCCATAACTTCCCCCCTGCTACAAAGAAAATGCAAACTAAACTAATAAACGAAGCCGCGAGAACCCTACCCTACCACCAGATCCTCCAGACTCAAAAGGAAACACAAAGGAAACAAGGACAAAACAATTTGCAAAACATCTTGAACCAAAGCTCAGCCAGGCAGCAGAACAAGAGCGTCTCCTATAACTTCCCTAAGTGTCAGAGCCGAATGCAGATTTGGAACACCTGAACAGGGCGGAGCCAGGAGCCAATCAGGATCACCTGTTCTACGTGAGCAAGGAGTCTTATCTTGTTCTACTAAAGCAAACTAGATAAAACTGGGTGAAACATTCCTTATTCAGATTTATTTTAACATACATCCAATTGGGTTTGTGTTTCCACCTTCAAAATCATTTAAATGAATGTATATGAGGGGCAGGGTGAATAAAAGGGATGCCTAAGATCTCTGACAAATGGGGGTGATGACAGACAAAAAAGCAGCATTAACGTGTGGAATGGACGGCGTTTATATATTTAAACGTTCAATAAATCATTTGAATTTGATAATTTGTCAGATCCAAAGTTTGAAGTCACCCTCTCAAAAGACGAAGATGCTTTGCTTCACAAAAGTGGAATTAGCAGCTGAGTCATCACTTGCCAATTTTCCACTTTTAAAACGTTTCACATTCTTTTGGCCTGGACCAAGGTAGAGTCAAAGCGTCTATTGATGTATTTCTAAAGAGCCTTAAATAAGAAGTGAATGAAAAAATGATGTAAGTCTCATGCCTGACATGCTCCGAGGCAGTAAGGGAGAAAGGTGAAATAAAAACTATATTGAGGCGGTTCTTCCATAATAGACTTTTTCACCTCGCTGTATTCAGTCTTACCTTGGCTTATCTGTGCCCTTGCCCATGATATCATTGAGCTTTTCAAAGCGGCAGCACATTTAAAAGCCCACGTATGGATTTGCATTTGAAAATGACTACAATTTAAGGCTTTTATTAACCAAGTGGCTTGCCGTCATTTTCATAACCTGAGCGTAGTTAGTGGAGCTGAAAGAAATCAGATGTTTCCCTTGACTGGCTTTCAACCTGTAAAGGACATGTGCTGCTTGTGATATGGATACAGCGAAGAATAAAACAGTGCTCTACTCTGTTGTGGTTTCAAAGTCAGCTGGACCCACGGTGTTACATCCACACATCCTCCGCACATGCACTCGCGCACACACACTTCCTTCCTCTGAGGGAACCTTCCTATAGAGACTTCCTGCTCTGAGTGTTGTTTGCTTAATGCCCACTCATCTTCCAGCTCCTTGGCAGCCACTTCCTCCTGCTGCGTTCCTGTGTGCGTTAAGTGTGTGTGTTTGCATACTGTTTGTTGCAAAACATGTCTAATTTTACATATTTATATGTAACTAATGTGTGTGTGTGTGTGTGTGTGTGTGTGTGTGTGTGTGTGTGTGTGTGTGTGTGTGTGTGTGTGTGTGTGTGTGTGTGTGTGTGTGTGTGTGTGTGTGTGTGTGTGTGTGCAGATGTTCATCCGGCCAGCCGACATCAATGACCCTATTAGCTGAAGCCTAATGTCCAGCGGGTGACAACCCCCACCCCATCCACTGACCACTACACTTGTGTCCCTCCATAGAAAATGTCCTGAAAGAGTGGATGTAGCACTGATTCACTCAGCGGGATTGTGGGGGTGGAAACCAGCTGAGGTTTCTACAGAGCGCTTAAGTTAATCTATGTGTAGGTAGGACACACAATCTGCTGTGGGTAATGATATTGATCCAAGACGGCATGTCGTATTCATCTGACAATGCAAATATGCATACATACACGCGGTGCAAAGGAAATTATATCTGGGAACAATCCCAACAAAAAAATGTAACACTGACTTTGCGCCATCGGCTTCACTGGTAGTTTTTTTTTTCTTCAAGCTAGGGCAGGAAAGCTTCAAGAAATGATCTCACATAATTGATGGCTGTAAGGCAATCTGTTAGACTTAAGAAAGTACTTAGTGTGAGCCGTTCTTTGTTGACGTTTAAATATGTTAACCCCTTAATAGCGTATAAATAAATAGAAGCTAAGCCAGTTTTTTATGCATTTGTAATTAGGTCACACCTTGAACAAACATAAATAAAGTTAGCCAGACAGGCAACACGGTCATGGGCTGTATAGTAAATCAGTAGTTTTCTGTATATTTGACCATGTAAAGGTTTTTTGTTAGTAGTCAAAACCAAACCAGTCAACTAGGTGCGTCAATTCTAAAGCTATAACTACATTTGCTTATTGATTTTTTTCCTAGCTTTTATCTGTTGATGGACATTTTGATGACTGGACATCTTATACATTCAGTTAATAATTTCCCATAGCTAATTCAGTCATGATGGAGAATAACCTACGGCTAAATTGGTAAAACAAACAAGCTTAGCAGTTTTGATACAGTACCTTTATCACATGTTTAAATGTATTACAGTGATAATTTATTAGATTGATACACTTTATATTATTATGATCAGCAAATCTCTTTGCCAAACATTGATTAAATGCTAAGAAATGGAATGACTTCAATACAGCTTATTTTCTTAAAGCTGCAATAACTGATTTATTTTGCCATTTGGGAGCCACTCAGATAATGTATTTATATTATTTGGAATGCATATTGTTATTGTCTTCATCTGTTCTTGATTTTCGGTCCAAATGATTGTTTGCAGGGACACTTCTGCACGGCCCATTTGAAGGAGAGAGCACCCTGGCCAAGACTTTAATCAAAAGATTTAGTGTCCAAACAAGTACGGCTATCCGATCGGTGCGCTCATTATGTTTGAATGCAATAAAAAGGCTTACTTTATCGTTTCCGCACAAGCCCATTTTGGTGGGGCACCTGTGTGCATGTCTTATAGTAAATAAGTAATGAGTAAGTGAAAGAGTGACGTGATCTTTGCCTTTCAGAGCCACTTTCCCTCCCGACCCCGGAGTACAGAGGTTAATGACATCATTAGCATTCTGTTGGGGCTTGCTTGGCCTCTCTTTCCCAGCACGGCCCAGGCTCAGAGGCTGACTAAGCCAGGGACTTAACACTGGGCCAGACTGTGAGCAGAGATTGTGTGTGCATATGTGTATGTGTGAGGGAAAGAAAGAGAGAGAGAGAGAGAGAGAGAGAGAGAGAGAGAGAGAGAGAGAGAGAGAGAGAAGAAAGGGGGAGGAGGGGACCGTGGTGGTGGTGGATGTGTGATCATTGTGAAAGTGTCACAGGATACTGGCACAGTGACTCAGAGGCTGATGATGAAGAGGAGGAAGAGGACGATGAGAAAAAGGGTTGGAGGGTGAGTGGGTGGTGGATGGACACCGGGAGCAGGGGTTGGAGGGACAGGACGTGCTAAAGAGTGACTGGATATGTGAGTCAGAAGGAGTGTCCGCATTGGCCAAGGACACACACACACACACACACACACACACACACACACACACACACACACACACACACACACACACACACACACACACACACACACACACACACACACACACACACACTTAGAATGAATTTTTTACAACCATACTTGTCAGAGCCTTTATTAGATCAAACTTATATCCTTATCCAACAGCCAATTGTTGTGCTTTCTGTTTTTGTTCTCCACCTCTGAGAAAAATGTCTGGCTCTGAGGCTGCTAAATGTTCCACTATATTCTCCAGCTAGTTGCTAACTTTGTCTGTTGGTTGTTTTTTTTAAAGTCTTTTTTTTACTCAAAACAGCTGTCTGTTTGGGCGGAAAATACTGCTATGAAATTGGTAAGAGAGAACCAAAACAGTCAAGTTATGGGTTTACAAAGCTAAACAACTAGCGGAAAGACTTCCATATAGCTAAGTGAGACTGCTGAGTCATGTGATACTAATCTGTAGGTTAATATAATCAATATACATTGTCATTTACATTTGACACTCGGAATGGATCCACCACATGTTCCGAGAGATTAAAATCTTTAAACTTAAACCTAATCCAAGCTCTACAACCCTAAACCTAGGTCTCCTCTATAATACATCCCTGACAATAGAATACATGGCCATGTCTCAATTTCAACCTTAATTTTCCTGATATCTCGATGCTTTCGTGGACACTTTCGGGGAAACACAAGAACATATAAAGAAAACGGACACCCTTTCCAGTTTGGCGTTGCGCTCCATCATGGTTTAAATAAATGGTTAGTAGCAGGCTAACTGCTACTCTGAGGGAAACTCCACTGACTCAGTGTTATTGTGGTGCCATAGCTCCAATTGCAGAGAACCTAGACCAATGGAAACACTCGTCCACAGACTCCTTCTCCCTGTTATTTCCTCTGTCCTAATTGCTCTTGGACTGTGTTTGTGTGTGTGTGTGAATGTGTGTGTGTTTTAATTTATTTGCCAAAGGAGCAGAGAGAAAACAGTTATGTAACTAAGGCTGGTGCCTTGTGGTTCGGCCTCCTCAGGGAAGAGCCAGCGCTTACCTCTGTTACTTTAATTTCATTTTCACATTTTCCATGAGAATCATTTCCATTTTCAATTAGATAAGATCCCTTATAACGCACTGCATTGTGAGAAATAGAGCGTGACTGACTTTGGATTTATGTCACTGTGAAGCATATCGATGCAGAAGGAGTCAGGCCAGAGGCAGACTTCAGAACAATAAATAAACTCAGCCAAAACATGAAGGTAACCATAGCATTTAGACAATGAACACTTAGATGATTATACCCTTCTGATGGCATTTAGCTTACAGCGTGTTGGACAGGCACAGTAGGAATGGGGTGAATGCCAAACGCTGACGTCTTGTCATGCTTCTGGAAAAAGACCTGGAGCAATGACTCAGGAGAATCTGGTTTTTCCCCTAGGGTGACTCTGTGGGCCATGTCAACACATTAACTGTGGAGATGGCACAGAGGAGGGAGGCAGCGGGGGGTTACAGGGGAAGTGATTTTCCATACATGAGCCTCACTTCAGACTTAAATACTGAGGCACTCACAGCAGTGTGCAAGTTCTGGCACAATGTGGGTATGTCACACCTCGGTGCCAGAGCACTGAACTGACCCAAATATATCCTGGACACTCTGACGTTGCTGGGTTCTCCACCTCTCATGTCAAAACCATTTCAGCTGAGTGTCAACACAAATAGCCAGGCTAAAATTTGTGTTGGGAAATGACAACAAGAAATGGAAAAATTCAAGTAGCAAACACGACAAGTCAAATGAGGACAGTGTTTGAATCGGCTGGATTGCCCTATTATTTAAGATCTATCTATGGATGCTGTTCCTGTCTGAATGTTCATTTAAATCTAATTTGCTTTATTTGCTTAAAGGCTTGGCAACAGTTAATATTAGGTTGGGGTCAGAGTACAGGTAGACCCATTTACCTAAGTCATAAGCTACAGTATGTGTCAAACCAACACACACACGTCAAGTCAATCATTGCCATCATGACTCTGTCAATATGTTTCCATCTCAAAAGACACGTAAGAGACACAATTGGTTGTATCCCTTCATGGAAAATCTTCAGCGTTTAAAGAGATGGAAAGTTGCCATTGCAAAACTGCTGATTTCTGTCCAAAGACCCGCTGGTAAATTCATAGAAATGGGAATTAATAACTCACTAAACTCCCTCAATAATTCCCCTTAAATGTCCCCCTCTGCAAAGCAACCAAACCCCGAGCTGCTCCAGAGCACAGACATGGAGCAATAATTAGGTACAAAGCGCTCTGAGAATTTCCTGCACCGTAGAGAGAAGCTGAATGCTGCCCAAAGATGGTGGATTCATTAAGAGCCTCGCTTCTGTAATCAGATGTAACCCCAGTGGCCGGGAATCAAATCCCTGCAGAGTTGCCTCTCTGGTGTCTTGCTCACTCTGCATCGCTCTCAAACACAGACTGGCCAAATAGAGAAAAAAGTGGTGATGATGAGACACGAAACAATTCATAGTGTCTATATGTGTGTACTCGCATGTGAGAACTCCAATAAACCAACAACCCTGCTGTATTGTCTCATCTGATACAAGGCCTGGCATCACATTGTTCGATTAAAATGCCTCCAAGAGCTAACCTTAAGACACTGTGGGTTTTTTTCTTCTGTGCCAACGCTGGCTCCCTAAAGAGGAAATCACCCTGTTGTTGAAAGGAAATTGTATTGTTACGGATGCGTTGGCCTGCATACTAAACTACCTCCATCGTGCCATACTAGCAAATAACAGCCATTCCCTGGCTGTCAGCTCCTTTACATTGCACAATTGCAAAGTGGTCCGAAATTAAAAGCTCCCTAGTTATCTTAAAACAGACGGAAAGGCGACGTACCGCAGCTTAAACGCTCCTGTACTAATTGATTCATGCCACACAGTGAGAGAAATAAAAGAGACATGTTTGGGGGAATAATTGCGTAAAAGACAGCAGCATATGTGGTCTTTAGATTTATGAGCAGCAAAATAAAAAAAGGAGGAAAAACTGGCGCTCTGCCTTTTGCCTGTCAGGCCATTGCTTATAGCTAATGATATCACGTAAAAGGATGCTGGGGGAAGTGTTGCTATATGTGTTTATGTGTGTATAAGGTGGGGGGTGTTTGGGTGCGCTTTCCATTGGGGCAATTTGCATGGGATTGATGCACGGCACGCCGCAGTGCCAGCAGGAGCAATACAATACGGTTGTTAAAGCCATGTCTCAGCCCTTTGTACATGTTGTACAATGGCAGACTACTACCTCTTAGAATATGCAGCAGATCTCTCTTTCAGGTGTTGAATATCGGATTCACAGGAGAAGCTGCACTCTTAGCAAACCAAATGCTAGCTAAAATGAACAAAAGCAGGATTATATTCCAGCAGACTTCTTCATTTTAGATCGCACCACCTACATCCTGTCTTGACCGTGTTGGATACCTTTCCGCATGATCATCAGAAGGGCATCCTGTCCGTTGTATTTACTTTGTTTCCCCGACTTTGGCCGACCCTGCATCATTCTAGCTGCCCAGGAAGCAGGGAGCCTTGTAAATCAGATTAAGATACTGTGTGAAACACTGGTTCATTCCATAATGCTGTATCGACATTGGCAGCTGCCAATACAATTCATGACATCCACATCATTATCTGGAGTGGAATGAACAGCCCTGTCAACTTGCACAGTGGGGTGGAGGGAGCTGAGGGATGGAGAAATATAAAAAACTGACGGCAAAGTCATGTGTACATACAGTACATAGATACATATTCATTCATATAGGTCACATTCTCTCAGCTCATAAGTAATGCACCTCACATTGTACTTGGATTGAGCGGCATTATAACCTCTGCAAGGGAAAAGAAAAGGGCAATGTTATATATATTCTGAGCTAATGCCATTTACAGACTTGTGTCACCCTGAGAGAGGAGGCGAGTTCATGCCTGACCCCCTCTCCTTTAACCCCAGGCTCAGGATCTGCGGAATAGTTTTACATATCTAGCCGACCTGTCCATCTGACATGACCTCAGGGCACAACGGGACACACAGGCTGGCTTAACCCAATCTCACACAGCCTGACTGAAAAATGACTCTCCAGGTAATGTGGCTGGAAACATTTTCTTTCCCCCACTCCTCTCCCAGGTGAATTCCATGGATTTTAAAAGGACACTTTGAATTCAGAGGAAGCTCTGCTGAGAACAATCAAGGAACATGGCTAGCTGATTATGTACGGTCGGTGTGGGGGACATTCTCATTCATGTATGCATCTCTGCATGTGAATTTCTTTATATTCATCTTATGAATCTGCTGCTCCCTTCAAGACAGTCTTCTGAGGAAAGTCACAGAGGTTCAGAACACCAATATACTTTATATCCAGAACATATTGCCTCGCGTATGTACCTGCACTCTATTTCATTTTCTTTTTCATGTGTTCTGAACGCGGCCATGTATGCATAATTGCAGTGGTCCAGATGCTACATAGCATCTGTAAACATCAGTAAATCAATGGAATCTTTGGAGGCAAAATGAAAATGTGGTCAAATTGATTGGTAACAATTTTTTTACTGGTCTTATTTTAAGAGACCACATTTCCTTTAAACCCAGTTTCAAAATATTGTATACTGATACATGCCTAATTTAGGAAGAACACTTTTTTCCCCGCCTTGTACAATAAATCAATACAATTTGTGCCTTGAAACATTCAAGTATATTTCTTTTACAGGTCTTACCCAATTTTAATGTAATATAAATTGTAGAGTTTGGTTTCCTTTTTGTTTTTACATCTTAAGTAACCCCTTGAATGAAACTAAGGCCACAATTATGGTATCTTCTTATCATATCTTCTTATAAATCCAAGCAATTTTATTTGCAAGGGTGTACAAAATAAAGAATACGTCTGGTAATATTCAACATGTTTCTTATTGTCACACAATCTCACGAAGAGACCCCAGGATTTGATCTTATTAACACGTGTTCCCTGAGGCACAGTCTGAAATCACTTATTGTGTTTTTGCTATTAGAACGCATCACTAAGCCACGCTGTAACACTGGTTGACATGTTCCTGGATTACCATGGCCACTGTAGTTATCTCGAGGAGGTCTTCAGTGTTATCGGGCTGGATATGACATATGGTCTTATTTGACTGCTATGGGTCTCAGGTCTGTGTGTCAATACCGGAGTGGAACCATAATTGATTCGAGTCACTCAGTACCTATTTGGATCACATGATACGTCATAATCACTGCTTTCAATTATATCAATTATATCTAGGTCCAGGTCTTTGAAGCAAACAAATTAGCTTTGGAATTAGTCTCTACAGACAATCATTCTCAGGATATTATTATCATATTGTTGCTTTTTTCGATTGCGGTTGCTTGGCAATTTTTTCGATCATCATGCTGCTGCCGGTGTTTTCTTTCTAGGGTCTGGTTCTAATCATCCATAGGGCTGTTTTGTAATGGGACGGATTAGGGTTAAGGACATTTCAAGTTGACCGTATATGTTGTCAATTCAAACAAAACTAGTATTACTGAGGCAACTAAATAATTGGTTGGTCTACAAAAAGGTCATGTTACGTAAAAGGTGTGTACATGAAGTCAACATGAATAAGTCAACAGTTAACTTTAGCTCTCACATGGAATACCAACAGCAGTCTCATGAGTGAAAGTCATGTGTTTTAAGAGAAGTGTGTTTGTTACGTAAATAAAACATATGTAAGTTAAGGGGTCAACGTTAATGAGTCAACAGTTGAAATTTGCTTTAAACAGGACACAAACTGGGTGAATGTCCTGCTGTTGTTTGATCCATCCACCTTCTGCTAACACCGACCTTATCTCTCTTTACACTATAAAACTACAACTTATATTTTGGAGCATTTCCTCAGGGCGCCTGATGTGATATGGAGTCAAATGAAACACACATTTGGTTTTTCCCAGGTCTGTTCTGGATTGTGTCCAACATTTTTTACCCATAAAAACCTATTCTTTTGTCTAAATTTGCTAAAGACTACAGTGCCTAACAGTTTAAAAAAGAAAGTCTATGTATGCATTCATTTGGAACAAATGGGCTTCGGTACTTAAGATATTAGGGTTAGGGTTAGGGAAAACAATATTGACCCACACAACCCAAAAATAGAGTTCCATAGGAGGAAGTTATACTGCAGTGATGAACAAGTCCAGCAACTGCCTTTCTCTGGCTGCACTGATGCAACACAATCTGTTCTTGGGAGGTCAGATGTTAATGAAATTCCTGCGTTCAGTTAAATAGTCATTTAGGTTATGCTGTCCTCCATACAAACCAGCCATAAATCATCCTAATTTAATAAATGTAGGAATAATGATGAGATGTCCGGTGAAGAGATTTACTCACAGACCTCATCCCACTTTAATAGTCGTAGTGTAAAACAGACGGATGTCAGGTAAGATTTAAATGAAAACGAATCACAGACAAGGAGGTCAAATCCTACCTGAGGATTTGTCCCTTGATCACATTTCCTTCCTCGAGTTAGAGACATTTATTTTAGATTTGTTTTAGTGAAACTTAAGTGTTTTATTCACACAGTTGCTTTCGAAACAACAGAGTAAAATCCAGTTAGTCTGTCTGCGGGTTTTTCTGATAATTCTAGCTCCTTTTTCCTCTGCCAAATATCAATTTGGACATATTAGCACATAGCATGCATTAGCCAAGATATATATTTGACACGCAACACTGTGCTTTCAGTAGGAGGCATAATGAAGTGTGAATGAGAAAATCTGGTGTTCTATTAATCCCTGGTGAATATCATTTTGTTTAGCTACTGAATAGATTCTGTTGTTCAGGGGAATTTATAGCCTTTCCAAATATCTCCACAGTCAGCCAGCAGGGGTCTTTTTTTTTATTCAGCTGTACATTTCCACTCAGAGTGGTGCCAGATCCAGAGTTTCTGGACAACAGACTCCAGCTGATTGAGCTCCAAAAGGGAGTAAATGAAGGTCAATACTGAAACACTTATTTTTATTATATATTACATTTTTTGCATCTTTGACACAATTGTATTTGTATTATTTATGCAAACATCATCTTTGCTTTTTTGCTCCTACCATTGGCTCCAAAGTGTTCTATTGTAATCTAGTGCCCCCTAATGGGTCTAAAGCGTCGGTGCCTCTTAAATTACATTTAAGATGTGAATTTCATAACCAGAAAGAAGACAGTGTACATTTGTTAATTGTTCGCTAAAGGCTCTTTAATGGGAAGGCTTGACTAGCTTGTCTCCTCTCCAAATGAAAGCATCTCATTTTGTGCCTCTCTAAAGGAGACAGCCTTCCTCTCTTCTCTGCCGTCACAAAAAGCCCATTTGGCAGAATCAACAATAAGGGTCACTATTGCGAGCAGAGTGGCCGGGGAACATCCAGCATGAAGACAAATCAATGAAATCCATTTGACTTTCAAGCCTCAAAATGCCAAAATGCCAGGGAGTACAAAAAAGCAGCATTTTCTCAGTGCCCTATCAAAACCCTTTTAATTCTTCGTGACATTTTCCGGCAATTTCCTTCACTATGTAAATGTCTTCCAGCAATCTGATTCAAACAAATGTCATTCATGAGTTAAACAACAACTGGTCAGACGTTTTTTTTGTTTGCCACTTTTTATCTTGTCTCACTGAAAGCAATCTGTAATGGTTAAGTGAGCCTTGGGGACAGGTGTCTGGGAAGAATATTGTTATAGAAAGAGCAGCGTTTTGTCAGCGTCTGTCTGGACAGAAAAAATCCATACACACTTATGATCAGAGCTGGGTGCTCATGTTTTCATGTTAGATATTACACCCAAGTCCTCATAGTATTTCATTTTCCCTGTATGTTGTTGCACCAAACTCTAATACAAATATTGTGTATACCTCTCTGGAGCCATTGTAAAAGTTCAAAGCAGCATACGGCACACTCTAAACCAGTAACCTGTCTGCTTGTATGGCTGCTGGGGCACATCAATTTAGCTGGTCTGAGATCTGAGGCCGAGCAGGAATAGCTGTCCAAAAGGGGCAAAAATGGATGGGGTTATAGAGAGAACAGACAAAAGATCTGTTCTTCTGTTCCCTATCACGGAAAAGGGTAGTCAGTGTCCAGCAATGCCCCAAATTCTGGAAGTGATACACATTGTGTTTTGCACATTGGCCAGACATTTAAGCCTCAGTAAACGTCAAATCCACATGGAATCTTCCGGAGCTTTACTGCACACTGCGAATGCCACTGCACTGGCACTGAAACGGCCCTTGAGGGCTAATTAATTTTCCAAGCTGACAAACTGACACTGTGCACTACTAACCTTTCCAAATCATGGAATACATTGACTAGGATACCAACAATCCTTTGATGGACAAAACAGCTATGTATAAAAGAGAGATTATTTGTCACATCTACGTCATGATGTATTATGTGTTTTAACAGAGTATTTATGTGGCCTGATTACAGTCAAATTACTACATTCATATGTTATAAATAATAATAATTGTAAAGTAAACTGACCCTTCACTCCACTGTGCTCTGTGCAGCTGCAGTCTCAAATGCTGAGCTTTATTTGACAGACAGTGCCACCTGGTGGTGTAGATCAAAACTGTCAGTATAAGAAGGAGTCGTATTACATATATACGGAAGAGTAAGGAAGAGGATTAGGGCCACATGATTTTTTTTTTTGGGAGGATTTTTTTTTTGTTCTGAGAAAAAGGTCAGAATTCTGAGATTAAAATCAGAATTCTGAGATTAAAGTCAAAGTTCTGACTTTTTTCTCAGAACAAAAAAAAACATTTTTTTCAAATCCTCCCAAAAATAATAATAATGTGGCCCTAATCCTCTTCCGTACTATTACTATAGTGATATTACTAAATAACAAGACATTTCTACAGCTTTATATATCATAGTCATAATCCATTAGGGCTTAGGTTATTCAAACCTACAATTCACCACACAGTAGATGGGTCCAAATTAACTTGTATTTCCCTACATCATAATGAGTTTAGTTTTGCTTGAAAGCGGTCACAGTTAGTCTAAAATTCTCGGATGTAAAAATGTGTTTGTATAAAATGTCATTATATGAAAAGTCATGATATTTGGCTTCTGCTGCACAAATGTTGGCAACTCCTCCTCTTAATATGTTCACAAACATAATGGAAGTGCAATAGTGAACTTAATAAACATACAATTAAGTACAATAAGGTTACCCGGACATATCCAATATGTTTATCAAAGTAATAAAGAGCCATATAATTAAATGCTTGATTGTTTTGATAATACGCATTGGCCTTATTATGACCCTAAGTAATCAGGATTAATTTAACAGGAAACTGGATTGATCCTCCAAGCTCAACAAATAACCATTGATGTGTAATGTTGTAATAAGAGAAGTGAAGCGTTTTAATATTCTTCCATGCTCAGGAGACGGCCGTCCAATAGTTAGATTTCTTTTGGGAAGCGTTCAAAAAGCCATACAGTCCTCATTTCTGAGCCTGATGAATGATCTCATTTCACCCTCACAACATTTGAGAAACCCTTCAGGCCCTCTCAGGTCCATATGCCATGATTTGTTACACTCAGTCATCGAGTTATGATATTGTGGGACTGTAGGAAAATTCATAATTCAACGTGGATAGTTTGCTAGTGTGCCGTATGAAAGCTATTTTCATGATTCTTCTCTTCCAAGAGCCTCTCTTATTAGCCAGCTGTAACCGGCCCTGATAATGTTTATGGAAGCTTCATTGCTTTTGTTGGACAGTTAAACTGGTCTTTGTGGTTTATGAGGTCATGCTGTTTAAAAGAGTCAGGACTGGGTTTCATGGAGTGCAGAGTGTGCCTGGATCCACATGCTAAACCTCCCATTAATAACGTTAAAAAACAGACCGGCTCACTGGAAATCTTTATCTGTCTCTTGATAGTGAGTCCACTGATCTTCCTCTTGCTAATTAATTTTTATTCACATCCTCAAATGACTTTATATTTGCTTTTATGAACTTAATATTTATGAAACCAGACACATTCTACATTATCTTTAATTGGCAAAGATTATAATACCAACCATGTGGGGATTAGCTTCCGATAAGTATCACTATTTTATCTTACATTGGCTAAAACTTCCATAATGTGCATGTGGGTGACAAGATAGACTCTTTTATCTTTAAATGACATCACCGCCATGTGGGGGCCTTAAGGTATTGCAGCGTGCATTAAAAATATTATTATTATATTAATCATATGAAATACAAAGGGCACATTTATATTACTCTAGACTGGATTTAATTCACAAACAGCACTTTTATAACATGCTGGTCCTGCATCTTTTAGTGTTTTATAAGGTTTTAATGAAATATATAAAGAAGCAGGCAAATCCGCAGACATCTTATTGGGATTAGGGGAAAGCAGGAAAAAACAAAACAAGAATAGTCTTCTTATTTAGGATTTATTGGGGAATTTGCATTTACTGTAGAGTTAAGGCTCACCCAAATCGCGAAGACACATGTTCAACTTATATTGATAACTAGCACACAGTAGTATTTGCAGAGTCTTTTGTTTTATAATGTCATGTTTACAAACACATTCACAGTACACACCTGTGACCTACAGTAAGCATGGTAGCCTGAGATTAGCTCGCATAGTTCTTTATTTTCAAGGTTATATTGAGGTCAGAAATAAGGCATGTTCATACCCCTACGGTAGTGGTTTTACCAGGAGACTCAACATATCCCAACCTTTAGGGTTAGGGTTAAAGTGGGTTTTAATCCACCGATATATTTTACTGGCCTTATCTGGTGATACATTTGCTATTGCTTTCACAATGTGATCTGATTTCGGTTAGCTTTAGGCTTATTCAGCTTTTTCACTGCCCCATTCACATCAGTTACACTTGAATGTAAATGATGGATATGAGTACAAGTCCATCCTAGCAACTCTATCAATTAAATCGAGAGATGGGCAGGCGGAGATATGACCAGACAGTTGTCACAGGGCAACAGTAACTGGGAGAACATGAGGAGAAGGGGGGGGACAAACTGAACAAAACTGGAGGCAGTGGAGCAACGGGAGAGGTGAGGAGTGTGGGGAGAATGAGGGAGGAGGGGGGGCTTGTTTCAGACGGCTATGTCAAGGGGGGCTTACACTAATGATCTCTCAGTATCTCTGTCAGCGGGGCCTGTCTCAGCAGGTACAGCGAAACATGTCAGCTAGTGAGGCATCCATTCCTCGTCTAACACACACACGAACCCACATAAACGCAAGACAAGAGGCCTCTTTATCAAATGATGACAAATCACCTCTGCTGTGTGGGCTATATTTATTCGTACAATTAAACCTAAACTCTACTGACTCCCAGACCTGGAGAGATTCCCCTTGCTCTTCAGGTTGCATCTTTTTAACTTTCCATTATACCCTGCAGCATCTCCAGGCTGCACTGACAGACACTAAGAACCTCATTAGTAGCAGTGGGAGAGGAAGAGGAGCAGAGGAGGGAGACAAACAGAGGCAGAAACGGAGACAGCAGCACAGCAGCAAATTGCCAGTGCGCTCATTTGAATGCATGTGGTGTGGTGCGGGGGTGTAGGTTAGTCATGGTAGAGGGGTGGTTGCACTATAGGTTGTGGGTCGGAGGCCAAGACTCCCTCCACTATCTTGAATCACAGCGGCTCTGTGAGTGTGTGTGACAGGCTGTCAGAGCCACCAGTCAGACAGACTGGGCCTGCCTCTGCATGTCACTGAACACAACACTGTCTCACTGCTGAGGGGTAATTAGAGGGATGTGGAGGGACGGAGGAAGGGAGGGAGACATGGAGATGGAAAGAGATGGGCAAAGAGAGTGGATGAAGTTGAAACCAGTAAAAGGAGACAAGAGCAAAGCGGAGTATTGTAGGAGCTTCTTGTAACATTTTGCAAAATATAGAACTGTTCTGTCCAAACTATTTTTAAACACATAAAAAAAAAAAACTAAAATCTGAAATGTCCCAGTTTATACAATTTGTACTAGTAAAGTGACACTGGTTCTTGAATTGTGCCTTAAAGTATTGTATACCAAACTAGTTTTGAGTCTATATGTAAAATGTAGTGCAGCACCATTAAAACTGGGACACTTGTCTCGGTTCATGAAGTACTGATTTACTATTGTTAAAGCCACTATGTAGAATTGCAAAATATGATGCCCCCTAGTGGTATAAATCAAGAGTTTCCAAGCAGGCTAGCTAGTATAATTTTAGCTCACAATGACAACACACGAAGCAAAGTTCAACGTAGAGTTATGTTCCCCAAAAAACTTGGGGAAAAAGTAAAAGGAACAAAAGGTTATAATAGTTTCCCTGAAAAAAAGAAGAAGAGGAAACTGAATTGTAAAACTAAAAGTTGTGATTTAATAACTCAAACTGAATAAGATCAATGATACAATGATACTGGAAGCTGGAAACCCTTACTTAACCCTAAAAACAAAAGGTTGATGGGGCAAACACCATTTTCTAACAATATTCAGAAACCTCACACAGACATTGAACACACTGCACAGCCATCATCTTCTGGCAGACGATGAGAACTGCTGTAAGTGTCCTCAGTCTTTTGTGCAGGCCTTGATTAGGGATTGGGAGCACCTGGGAGAGGCAGCACCTGTAAGGAGACAATCAGCAAGAGAAGGGGGGAGGGGCAGAAAGAAAGAACATAGGGTGATAGGAGTTGTGCATCTGTAATTAGCCAAATAGTGGATAAACCTGTTACCTACAGCACCTAAGTTACAGTACATAAAGAACTCGACATATGATACGGAAAAGGCTGCATCACCTCCTAATTGTGTTTGAGTGGCGAATTGGTAAAAGGGTGGCTGCAAATTGATTGAAAACAAGTAATCATGCTGATGTGGCGGATAATAAGGTTATGGTGTTGACATTGACAGCCTTGTCATCTGATATGTCAAGTAAATCCTATTAGTCACACTACTTTAAAGTACAAGAACTTTTTCAGATTGACAGAACAGTGGACAGAGATATTATGTGAAAGGCTTAAAGCAAAGCCTCATTGGCTTGAACTTAAAAAATAACAACCTTCTCTGGTTTTTAGACCAAAGACTGTATGATCTTCGTGGAAAAGATGGAACATTAGGTCTTTATTTGGAACAGAGTATGAGTATTCATGTTCCTCCAATAAAAACATGATGGTCATTTTATTTGCTCAGCTGTAATGAGCTAATTAGCGAGTGTAATGCTAACATGCTAAAGTAAGATTCTGAACTTGGTTGACATCTAACCTGCTAAATATCAGCATGAAAGCATGGCTGTATGCTTAATTGCATTATGTTATTCTTAAAATTGAACATGATTATGTTATACGTTGCGTGTCTGGAGTTTTTGCCGCCTACAGGTCTGCATTGACAACCAAAATATAACTGTCAATGGGGTTACTGTGTCTATTAAGGTTTAAATTAAGTAATTTAGTTAAAGCCAAGACGATGGCCAAGGCTTTAGGTCAGCGACCTTTGCTTTATCAGATACACTCTCCAATAATTACCATGATATAATCTCCTCATCTACCAGACAGCACTCAGTCAGGAGTACAGCTTTATCTCGATGGTGACTCCCTGAGGACAGGACTCGGCTGCACAAGGCCAGAGGTCTGGCCTCGCTAACGGCAAGCTTCTGGCAACAAGTTGTGATGGATGAGCCATGTAAAATGACTAGCTGCAGACCGGCCTCTAGAGGGGTGTAAATTCAAAATCAGCTGGCATCGATGTGACTGTGTCCTTCTGTTTGTGCTTGTACTTCTCAAGCTAAAGTTAAACTAAATGTATTGCTTAAATTCAAATGTATAGCTACAAATGTTTACAGTACGTATATGTGCATACTGAAGCCTAAGGGTCTGTTTTTCGATAAACATTTTAATGGAAATATTCAAATTCTTAACCGCAAATTCCATATGCCTAATACAATTTTTCCTCTGATGTAAATGTTTTGGTCTCATTCTTCATGCATTTCTGTGCAGATTTTTTTCCACTGGTTTCATCATGTTTTCTTCCTTTACAAAGTGGGCAAGTATTATAGTTTACTGTTACTGTTAAACACAAGGCAACAATTTAAATTGTAGAAAAAAGGGTCTCAATGAAAGAGCTGGATTAGCTTTTACTCTTTAAATTAGAAGTCTCCAAAATAGTTTAATGTTTTACTTAGTATATGATCGCGGTTACTGAGCCTGAAGCTGTGTAATTTAAAAAATGTCCATTGATGGTGGTTCACATACATTAGTTTTTCAGCATAACCTTAAATCATACTTTCTTTTTTTCCCGACATCAGTCAAAAAAGAAAATATAACCCCAGAGGATCCCCACTGCTTCCAGTACTACCCACTCTATCCTGAGCATGCTTCAAAAACATCTAATACACATGACTGACACACAACATAGTCAGTGGAGAGCCAGGAAAAAGTATGACAGGTATGTCTGTTGTATATCAACACACACACACACACACACACACACACACACACACACACACACACACACACACACACACACACACACACACACACACACACACCACACACCCACCACACACACACACACACACACACACACACACACACACACACACACACACACACACACACACACACACACACACACACACACACACACACACACACACCTTACCACAGAGCGTTTAGACAGAGCCAGACAGTCTGCTATCTCTATTAAGCCGGTATCCCAGAAGAGCCTTCTCCTCCTGCCAGACCTGGAGCACAGCTGATCCCTGAAGACTATAAATCTGAGCAGATCTGCAGTGCAACAAGTCTCCTCATATTCCCCCTCCCCCCAATCCCGTCTTTCCTGCAGATGTGTAAGTGAATACAATTATAGAAGGTGTTAACATGCTGAATGGACTTCCACACATTATGTTCTCACTTCTGTGCGCGTACTCAGACATGTTAAAATATAACAACAACTGAACTACAATCAAAAGTGTTGTAATATAATCAGTGAATGTCAATTAAAGGCTCTGTTTATTAATGGTTAACAATTTTGGGCACGCTTTAGTTAGTTGTCCCATATATCCCATACAAATTGTAATATACTGAATATTTTCCAATATTTATAGCAGGTAGGCCTACTGTCTTTTACTTCATACAGTAGAAATAAAAATAATTGCTTCTTAGAAAATGTTTAAACCATAAAACCAACAATCATAAAATAAGCTTATTTCAATTAAACTGTCTGCATTTGGCCACTAGGTGATAGCAAAGTGCAACAACTGGTGCGACTACCAACAGTTTCCAATGTTAGGGTCAAGCACCAGCTGTGAAAACATGAATCAATTACATGTTCAGAAAATAAGAACTCCTAAAATACCGCATTCTTAACTGGAACATATTGGTAAACCACAAATACAAATTGAACATGTTTAGGTTTACCTCGCACTGAATCCCTGACTAAGTGAAACTAATGAGGACAAATATACACTCGGTCATATTGGGAGAAATTTTCCTTCATTTCCTCCAAATGTGAATCACTGACTTCCAGGCCAAAAACTACACATCTCCTCAAGCCTGTTTTCCTTTCTCAAACCATCTGTGGAAAATTAAGTTACTCGCCATTTGAGTGACATGATGGGCGGCCAGTGTATCACATGTAGCATGCACCTTGCCTTTATATTAGCTGACAGATGACAGCGGGGATGTGGACACCAGGGCGGCTGTCAGTGTGGTGATTGAACACAATCTGGGCTGATCCTAGATAAGCTCTGGGTGTGCCCTATTAAGGGCTGGGCCACATGTAAACTCCAGTCAGTGGGAAATACGCTATTCAGGTATTAAATGTCATACAAAACAAAAACAAACCTGGACAATTTGTTGAGGTTGTCAATATTATTTCACAGCTGTTTTATGCATCACTAACCAGATTTATTTTGGTAATGTATTTGTTTAGAGCCCTCCATCTTCAACCATGTGACATACTTATCTATACTGTATATCAATGTCATTATCTTCAGTATTCAAAATATTTCACCTATGCATTAGCTCACGCTAAACATTCTGTTACAAAGATTATAGACACCCGAAAGTTACTCCCACATGTGATTGTTGAATATCTAACAATCTAACAGTCTAATGGACAACTTTTCCTTACTAAATATTTGACTTATTTTCAATTCAAGAAAATGTGCCTAAATAGCCAAATCTGGCACATTTACACTATGAACTAAAGTGCTCATGTTAATTAATGCGCATTGTCCCTTCCTAAATAAATAAACAGACACAAACTGTAGGAGACTTGCCCGCTAACGTTGATTAGCTCCATGAGTTACCTTCTAATAAGAGCAACAAGTCCTCCAACTCATACGACCAAATCAGCCTGTCCGTCACGTTTTAAAGTGTAGCACCTCTAATGGTCGTGTAAGAAACAACATGCTCCCGTTGATCGAAAACGCTCCGGAGGGTCGTTAATTCACAAAAAATAACCCTCTCTGGAAAATCCTAAATTGTGGAATAGTTTGACCATTAAAATGCTTTTTGATTAGATTTCTAGCGAGAAGTGTATATTGTACTTTTAGAATCCACGTCCAGTGGATGTGTAGGATCTATAGTTTGATAGATATTACGAAGAAGATTTGAGGTCTCGCCAGGAGAACATGGGTGCGTTTCACTTCTCTTATTTTTCATTTCCTCGTTCCTCGGTCTCTGTGTCACCGGAAGTTGATTTGTCTGCGACATCTTGAGTACCGTCCCAGTGGCCTTATTTGTGCCTGAGAACCGAGGATCGAGGACCGAGGATCAAGGAGTGATAACGGAGGAGCGATAATCAAGGAACTACCAGACCATCCTCCGGTGAAATCCTCAGACACTCGCCCTGCCCCCTTACTGTGTATTACGTTTTTAAACGTTTAAATGTAAATCCTGGACGTGGATTCTAAAAGTACAATATACACTTCTCGCTAGAAATCTAATCAAAAACAATTTTAAGTACCAAACTATTCTACAATTTAGGATTTTCCAGAGAGGGTTATTTGTGAATATACGACCCTCCGGGGAGTTTGCAATTGCCGCAAATTGTTGTTTCTTGCACGACAGCTAGAGGTGCTAAACTTTCAAACGTGACTAGCCTATAGGTCGTAATAAGCTGCTAAACAATCGACCTATTTGGTAGTTTTCTGGAGGAGGACAGGCTGAATAAGAGTTAGCCAAACTTAGTTATCAACTGACCTCATGAAAGGATCCTTATAATGGACCTGGTGGCTACACACTTTGTGTTAAAAGACAGTCTTATGTTATAGGACTTAAAGAAAAAGAGGAGAAGCATTGTTTATGTACTGCACATACAAGCTAATTAGCACTTAGCGGAACAATATGAGGTCAGAGCGTTAATATGTTCCAAGATAACCTGGTTTGGATTCTTATTTTGCAGAATAAAACGTGTTATATTTTATATTACTGAGCTTTATTGATCAAGCATTCAACATAACAAAACAGAAGGCTTCATCTCCTTTTGGGACCTTAGACATTGTGTTCACAAATCAAAGACTACATGTTAACCACTCCTAGAAACAAGTAATAGTATCTGTCACCCTTGTCAAAGTTTTCTTATAGTTTATGGCCATAAAGTTTTTGTTATCATGTGTTGTTAAAGTACAAACAAAGGCGACTATATTTGCACATGTTTTTGGGCAGGCCCTAATGTAGCCGGGTGTTCTACCTAGCATACAGCCAGGTAAACACACCTGCGCTGCCCACTGGTGACTCAATGCAAACACTGTGGGATGAAGATACTGAAGAGCAGGATGCTGATTTCAAAGTGTCAGGACGTCCACATGAGTTACTGCTGAAATGCTCCTTAAACATAAGAGATGTCACTTCGATTTTATGACGTCTCCTCAGTGACTGACAGTGTTGATATAAAAGGTTAGAAGTATGATCACATAAACAACCACATGGCTGATAAACTACACCACTCTCATCCATCACTTCCACTTTGAGTCCAGATGCAATCAATCAAAGCCGAGCCACAGCATCATAATGGAGCAGCAGCTCTGGATGGAGGAGGACTCCATCCATCAATTTGAAGGTAATGTGACACTCATAACATTTGCAGACAGGCTGAGGAGATTGAGTCAAATGAAGTGCCCTGTCCTTTGAAGTAACACCTTCAACAGGCTAATGATGATGAAGATGAGGCTTTATTTAATCTTCCTGAGCAGTGTCTGTATTCTTAAACAAGATTATTGTGGCCTCACATTGAGTCTTGTTCAGAAAAGGATGTTGTTTTACTTGAATTTGGATCAAACCATTATTTCTTTGAACAATAGTCCTTTTCATAACTTTGATCCCTTTAATTAAGTCACTTTTGAGGGACATTTCTTAAGCTAAAATGTCCAGAAAAACACTCACAGGAACAGTAACCTTAATTCAACTCTTTTGCAAAGCCCTGTTGCATGATGTGTGTTCCAAGTGATCAAAGCACACAAAGTTAAATGCTCTTTATAGCTTCCCGTAAAGCCAGAGGGAGAAAGGATGGGTGGTGGCCTTCTGGCCTTCCCTTTTATAAACCCAAGGCTACTTTCCCTCGGTCCACAGAACAACTCTTGACAGGCCTAGGTGGTATTTTATTATTTCAGTTCATTCTGTCTATTCGGACTCTATAATTACTCCCTACATGTCATTTAACTCTGCCTTTTTTTTTCAAATTACATGTCTGACCCTTTCTCTGGGATAGGATTTCCCTGCCATGTATTTTAACATGCTCTATTTTAAACCCTCTCTCTGTTATTATTTTTCATTTTGGGTTTTCCTTTAATCATTGTGCTATGATCTTGCTTTTGGTATTTTGTCTGGAACTGAGAGTTAAAATGTTGAGCATTTGAGGCAAGGTTGGTGCAAGTTGGGTCCCCCTAACCTGCTCAAAACAATGACAGGATTTGGATGAAGGCAAAAGATTTGTGTTTATGTCTGTATTTTGCATTCAAAAGGACTGTGTCATTTTAAATACAGCATAAGCATTCGAAAGAGCCGTCAGTTACGAAAACCGTGATTAACACATCTATGTCAGACTGTATATTTTCAGACTGTATATTTTCAGTCTGAAGCGATTACCGCACTGATTCAACTCAATTATAAAAATGGTTTTAAAACCCAACCAGGCAAAACTAAAATCTACAAACAATTTAATTGTGGGACCAGCAGAGATGTGTTTTCCAAGAGAATTCCTCCTCTAATTTTAAACCAAAACATCACATTATTGGATTGATGCCTGTCCCAAAGAGAGGCGAAGAAAGACAGAGCAACAGGCCTTTCAGGGCCTTTGTTTATGTGAGCGTTACCGGCACGATTCCCACAAATGTGGATGGGAGCCCCTTTGTAAACAGCTTGAGCGAAGCTGCTGTGATTCTGCCAATCTAAATACAACAAGGGGTAGCGGTAGGCTCTGCCGCCATCTCTAATTCTGGCTTTGGTTTTTACTTTGGCTTTGGCAATGGCGAAGAGCAAGACCACAGCTCGAGGCCACGCTGCTGCACGCAGCTACTGAGGGAGGAACATTTATTTAACTCACGAAAGATATAACCACTAGTGCTGTATGGATATGCACATTACACCACACACATAGACACACTGGATGATGCTAAAATTGATTTAATGCAAGTTAAAGTTCAGGCCAGGTCTTCAAGGAAGCCAGGAGACATCAAAATCATGAGAAACATCTAGTAAAAAACTTTTCTTGAAGTGAATGTTAGATTACAGAGGATTCAGTATTTTCGGCATTCATACAGCTGTAATAACAATAATACAAATGTTACCTTCTAATTTCTTCAACATCTACGAAGACCTCCATTTTCTGAATAAGTGGTGGGGAGGCTTTGTTTATCAGGCCTGTGTTTGTCCCTTAAATCATAAAACCGTGGTAGTTCCTAATGTGCATTCTTGTTGTCTGTAATAAAATGAGTTTCACATGACATCAGACTCCCGCTGATGTAATTGTCTGCACAGTAGTAAATGTCAGTTATGTAGACGCTTGGCTCTGTCAACAACTCACCATGTTTATTTGTATGTCAATGATCTGGCTTTCATAGGAATGCTGGTAACTAATAACCAATGTGTCACCTTCACCTACAGGTGTGAACATGCAGGAGAGTGTGACAAACAACACTAGGGGGAGCCAAGCCATTACAGGAAATCCCCAACATATCCGTAAATGAAAGTTTCTCTCCCAGTTGAAGTTAATCCACTCGCGAAACTCTTCTTTCTCTTTCTTGTTAGGGATGCCACTGATGTGTGACATGTCCTCGTCTATCAGCATGCACTCTTAACACAGCCTTGTTGTTAAAGTTGAAGGTAAACTTTGGTAATGGAGGCCCTGTTCATTAAGCCTGTGGAGTGAACTTGGGACAGGCTAATGAGAAAGGCGCCTATGACAGAGCGAGGCTGGCGGTTTAATAATTGGCCAAAGCTAAAAATGGTCCCTGAAAAAATGGGTTAAAATGGACAGAAACTCTGAGCCCTTGCAGCTTTGCCCACTTAGCCGTATTTCGCTGTGTTTTCCACAGATTTTTTGGTTGAGTAGACACACATAAATTGATACAAATCCATAATCCAGATTGGGGCTTAAATTCGTCTCTCCCTCCTGCTTTTCTTCACAGGCGTGTGTTGAGTATTGATCCAAGCCTGAATAATTGAGGAGCTTAAGCTAAGCAAGCATGTGAGGTAAATGGTACTGAATAGTACATCCCGAAATTGGGCATCACACTTGAAGTGCAAAGAACTGCAGTGTACTGTAAATCAACAATAAATGAAGCCTATTGGTTTTGTAACACTTTTTTATAGGAAGTTTTTTATTCATGGCAACGGAAGTCTTTTATGTTAGATGTAATGCTGACCAGTGAATTGTTTACCTAAAACATTGTACCTGGCATTACCAATGCGGCAGTTTGTCAGTTTTAAACTCGGCTAGCTCTCTAATCCAGCATGTTTGTCATTAAAACACATTTTAAAGGATTCTAATGTAATGCACAGGACACCTAACTCAGTCCACTTTCCCAGCCTCCCGCCTCTAATGCTCCTGAAGGGACTTATTAAAATCCATATTTTTCCACCAGACCATGTAAAAGATTCAAGAAATGGTGTGCACCTGGTGCTGCAACTGTTGCTAGGGCTGGTTGTTATGTACCGCATTTGGCTAACTGAAAAGAAAAAGGAAAAGGAAAATAAATCTCTTAACTTTACATTGTGACTCAATCTGCTCTGAAGCACTGAAACTACATGTTGCTGTACATGCAACTGTCGTGTTATATAAAAAAATAAATAAGAATTGAATCTCTGTCAACTGCATAAAACCCTCCCGGGAACTTTATATGAAACATCGGCCAGAAATCTGATACTGTGTGTAGCAGTTTATAGTAGTAGAAATATATTTTTGTTGTAAAATGATACTACTCTGGATTTGTTTACCAAAATAGCAATCTGATTGATCATACTTTGTGAATGACTCATAAAAAAAAACAATGTACACATTAGAATTTAGTTCGGCACAAAGTAGCCTACTAAAATAGGTACATAAGAGATACACCACTTTTTACTTTTACATCCATTAAGCATTAACCAACATGTGTTTTTGGGCGGTTCAACATTGTGATTGACAGGTCACTGCCACACAGTTTCCGGTTTGGGTTTTCTCTGTGTTTCTGTCTAAGACCTTTGACCCTTTTGAAGCAGTGTGGTTTCAGTTCATGAATGTTGAGCATAACATTTCGCACCTCAAAATTGCTTGTTCCACATTCGTTTGTAGTTTTTATCACTTAACAAAAAAAGCAAGATGGCGGTGGCCAACATTTCAAACTGCAGGCTTTAACACCATAGTCAAAAAACAAACGGGTTACATGATGGTGACTACTTTCCCTTCTTAGAAATATTATTTTGACTCAACGTAAGTCAAACTTTCACTCTTTTGTATTCATGTTAGTGTGATTAAATAAATGCACCGTTTTATTTTTGAAAAACCTTATTTTGAAGGAAAACGGATGTTTACAAATACGTCACTTCCGGTTTCACTTCGTTTTTGTTTTTAGCCTAGAATGTAGCTAACAGAATGTTATGAATGAGAATATAAAGAGAAATGACTTGTGGAGTTACACAATAAACACACAACGTCTAATCCTTTTATATGACGCGATATTAATCACAGAAGTACGAAGCCGGGAGGAAGACACGCCCCTCGTTGAATCAGCCAATGAGAAGAAAACCACAGAATCTGATATATTTGAATGCAAAGAGAACTCCGGTCTCTTCTTTTTGCTTGACCCACCACAACGTTACTTTATTAAATAGACTTCATTTTGTCTCCTCTTTTAACTGAGTCCTGGAGTTTGAACAAAGAACAACTACAATTTGGTGAACCCCGACGTGAATTTGAAGTTTCCAGGAGAGAAGCTGCAGTTTTCGAGGGAGATTTGATGAAGCCAGCAGACACACACACTCGGGCCAACGAAAATATAAGGTAAAGCAGAAGCCTGTTATTGTTCGGAATCTGCATTAGTTACGTAGTATATCATTAGGAGTGTGTGTCTGATGGTAAGTTAAAGGTGGGGTAGGTAAGTTTGAGAAACCGGCTCGAGATACACTTTTTGTTATATTCCATTGAATGCTCTTACGGCCCCTACACACGGCGGCGTGCGTTGCCGCTTCAACGCTTCTGCCCATTCACTTTGAATGGGGTGACGTCACGGTTAACCAAACTGCTATGTGGGAGCAAAGCGTAGCTTCTCTCGCGGTGCTCGCTGCAAAAGTAGAGCAATGTTCTAATGGAGGCGTCAGCCAATCAAATCATATGCCAGTACAAGCTCTAGCCAATCAAACCACGTGCTTGTGTGTCTGGGGCGGGAGATTCATGTGATTGGTTGTTGGTCGAGTTTCAGCCCCCCCCGGCCGGCAAGCGACAACGCACGCCGCCGTGTGGACAGGCCGTTATTGTAGTTGTAAGTGCAATGCCTGTAGCACCATCCTTGATGGAGCATATGTGTGGGCTGGACCTGTATTTTGCAGGAAAGGAGTGAGCAGAGGGTCGAGTTGTTGATTCTTGTTCTGTT
>NW_011352466.1:150536-209409 GCF_000735185.1 Notothenia coriiceps
AGGAAAAAAAGATTTAAAAAATACATATTTCAGTATTCTGAGCCCCATTTATTTTCCTCATGGACGGCAAAAAAAGTCAGACATTATCGAATTTAAAATAAAAACAATAATTGTGGCTTGATATTGAGTAAGAACATGTTTTTATGAACCCCACAGCTTCCGGTCTTCCTATACCCGACCGGACAAAAAGACATGGTGAAGGCATGAAACATACTACCAATAGAAAGACATTGCTTTTAAAATCGTTCTGTGTGACACGAAAAAAAGGGGAAAATCATGTTGGTGAACACGAATCAATAGATTAAATGTCGTGACTATAACACGAAATGCTGTGAGACTGGGTTGAAATAACAAAGCTGCGGTGCAAAAGTTATTTGTATTTGTCCAATTTCTTTATTGGCATAACGACTTCTTGGACTAATCTTCCCAGTGTAAAGGAAGTAATGAATCAAAGCTTGGTAGCCTAAAAACACCATTGAGGCAGTGCTCTGTCCCGAGACAGCTGGAGTCTTTGATGCTAGCTCTTCCTCTTTCTTGTCTCTTTGTGTGTTTGATAGCAAGAATTGTTTGAATGCTGTTCAAAGCTGCCAACGTGAGTGGCCTCTTTAAATCTAGAAAATACAAACATGTACAAACCAAGATCTGTCAGGACAATAGCAAATGATGGCTCCGTAATGTGCAGCTTTCACTATCCTGCTGGAATGCAAACTGGCTTTGGCTTAAGTGCTGGTGCTTGTTAGCAGATATTTAGTGATGATAGTGTCTCTGCTTGGAAGACAAGCCTGTCCCCTGCAGGGCCAGGCTCATTCTCCGCTCATCAATAGATGGGGGTCAAACCATGGCACCATTGATGATAGCAGGAGGAGAGATATGCAATGTGAAAATATCACTGTGGCATTTACAGTGAAGGTTTGTCTGCAGGGTGAGGGGAGGTGTGTTAACCAACTCATTGTGGAAGCAATCGGGCAGACAGGCCTTTTCAGGAGATTTTTTTTTTTTTAAAGCCCCTTGGCTTCCGTAAACATTAAAGAGAAGCTTCTTGTGAAATCTTCCCTGATGTTTCCCATCTTAAGGAGGCCATAATGCAGAGAGGATGCCCTTTGAACGGAGGAGGGGAGACTTGTCATGTTATGCTAGAAAAGCTGTTTACAAGAACATAGCATGCTTTTAAGGAAATTGGGGGCATGTGTCTGGGTCTCCACTATGTTCAGCACTATGACCAGATCATTAGTGTGAATGGGATTTTACTCTCAATTGAACTCTAGTTAAACAGAACCTAAGAAAGAACTTTTATGAAAAGGAAAAGTCTGCTGAATCAAAATGGTTCTGTAGGTAGGGGTAGGGTTAGATAAGGAATGAATCTTCAAAAACTGGATTTGTAGGCTTTTTCTGGTCAGCTCTTAAAAAAGGCAGAGTTAATGTTTTAATCATTGTATTTTATCCACTTACGAAGCTGCAAATGCTCTCAGGGGTGACGGATAAAGAAACCTGGCTGACGCACGGCGCTAAAGGACATTTAAGCTCTTTATTCAGGCCGCTCTTTTAATCAGCCAGAGATTGGAGGGCCCATCTCACCAACACAACACGTGAAAGATGCTTATTAGAGTTACTCAGCTAGACATAATGCACAAACAAGGGTATTGGAGATGTTTATAATGGTGCTTCAGTGTCAGGGTCAGCGTCCGCCTCAAATCAATCAGAAGAGTCTGAATCGAGGGAGTGCTTTACAAAGGGCGCACACCATCATTTATCTTATCATTTGACGGTTTGTAAGGTTGCTTTGTAAACAAATTGGAATGCAAATTGCATTTGTTTGCTTTTTTTTCTCCCCTCAAAGCTTTTTCGGGCTGATTTAAAGCACTTGCGTATCTTGCGATCCCTCACACACATGCTTGCACGCCTACGCACACGCACACATGGAGGATAACGTTTCCTGGCATGAGAGAGCTGGACAAACCTCAGATGAATGTTCTTCCTCCCCCGCCAGGTCTGATTTTCTCCCGGTTGTCGCGCGGCATGTGTGGACAAATCAATCAGGTTCCTTGTTCTTATCAGTCCCACTTATATCACCCTGCAAATAAATGACACCATTCAGGAGTGAAGATCAATAGGATATAAGGTGAAAGTCTCCCCACTTCCTGCCTACAGGGCACAGAGTTGGGACGGAGGATGGGACGGGGTGAGGAACTCACGGGGGGGGCAGACTAAACTAAACGGGTTTACTGTTATGTCTTCTAACTAAAGTGATTTCACTCAAATGTCACTCAATAACCACAGCTATGGAAAACGATGGAGAAATGGATTTCAAGTGTGTGAGTGGGTGCATATACGTATGAGTGTTTGTATAAAGTAAGCACATTGGTGGCTTGCAAGTGCAGTATAATTGGGGAGGGTAAAATAATTTTCACTGGAATATATTGAGATATATTTTATGAAAATACTCCGACATAAGTGTATCCTTTTCCTTCTCCAGCCACCTGTTCTACAGTGATACAATTCAGTTAGAAATAAAACCAATCACAAGGCACATCGGCTCAAAAATACACCTATGATTGACAGCTGACAGAAGTGATTTAAAGGATAAGGCTGGTGTTATTAACAATTTTTCTCATTGTCAGATAATCCAATTTAAAAGACAAAACAAACATTCCCTACCCTGTCTGTGGTCCTAAGCCCAAAGCCCAGGTGTTTCCACTTGGGACATAAAGCATCCAAAACTAACCTCAAATTCATAATTTTATTTTTATAAATGCAACAATTACTCTTAAAACACCTGGGCACTGTGGTTGTAAGCCAATTCCACTCACACTGGAATTAATAATGAAATTGTTTTGGGCTAATTCAGTCTCGGAGTAAAACACGTTTGGTGCTCCAGTGATTATTTCCTGCTGCAGGAGTATGTGGAATCAACTCAAGATAATAATGAAGGAACGTATCATCCAGTGCAGCAGTGTGGCTCATTGATGTGTTTTAATAGCTTTTGGAAAACAACCTCTACAGAGTAATACGATATATTAGATACATTTGTGTACGGAACCAATATATCCAACACAATGAGTGCAAATCCCCACATTTCCTGAATCTGTTTTGAACAGACATTTGTTAAAGGGGCCCTCCACTCGTCATAAAGAGCACTCCTTTCCAAAAATGTATGCTTGGAGGCTGCACATTTACACGTATTGAGTATTAAAGACATTTACTAGTCAGAAATGCTAACTTTTGGAAGGATTCAATATGTATGAAAGATTTAGCGCCAGAATTGCATTTTTAAAGCTTTGTTTCCTAAATCTATATTTCTAAACATGACAAACATGCTTCAAAAGGAGCATAACAATAACCTTATGTTGTCTGTCTACAGTTTGTGGTTGTTCTGTTGTTTGTTGCAGCTGAGCTTTTGCTTTTGTTTGCGCACATGGCGAAAATGAATAAGCTACACTGTAAACTCACTGGAATAAGCAATATGCTCCAAGATATTTGCAGGATGTTTAACAAAATAATTTTAAAAAGACGTTATAAGTGGACAAAGCCAAGGTGACTTGTGACAGTGGTCATCCGGTGCGTCCCTGTAAATATCGCCATCTGGTCATTCTTTAGTTATTTAGAGGGCCGGGCTGCCTGCTGGGAGTCCCGGCCGCCTGCTGGGTGCAACTCGCCCAAAACAACTCCTCAGCCGTCCCTCCTGCAGTAACACGCTGTGAGTCAGACAGAGTCCGGCCCCGGTCCAAGAGCCGGGTCTGCGTTTGGTTTGAAGTGCTGGTGGTAAGCCATAAAAGGGCAGGGATAAAAACTCTGAACAGATCTCTCCCCATGATTCATGAATGACTAATCTTTAATGTAAGCCTCCTCAAACACAATTTATTTTATTATTCACTCGCTCAGTATGCAGCAGCTGGATTTCACAGCACCACACCCTTGATAAACTCTGTAGGGGAGGGACAGGGCTGTGTAGCACTCGTGTGGTTTGTCTTGGTTCTAAATGTTTGCTCTGAACTCATTTTTCATTTGCCACTTTCTCTGAGTGGACAACAAAGCAGAGAAATACCAGGGTGTAAACACTGGATTTTAAAGATAAGAAAATAAAGAAATGCTTCACAATTGTAATAGGTATACAGAAGGTTTTGAAGGTCAGCAAAAAGGGGTTATTGGTAGGCCTGCGTAAACCGCTGAAGTGTACATTTTGTTTAGTATGGTGGCCGACAAGTACAGCGCGCCAAAACACCCTAAAAAGTTATGCAGATATAGAATCACAGATGTGCCAAAACACGTGCAAACTTGACGAAACTTGAGCAGCGTTTACTAAAGGAGCTGCATAACCGAAACGTTGAAGAAGAAGCTCAAAACATAACGGAAACACAGCCTTTTTATTTTTAATTCTGAGCCTTAGAGATGTCCATTCCCGGTAAAGTACCCTCTCACCAATTTGCATACATTTGTCTCCATTAAAGTGGAATAATTGATTACACATTTCTTTTTGTGGAATAGAACAACGTGCAATTCCCAATAAATAAAACATTCCACACATAGCATAAACATGAAAGAATTTTAAAGATGAATAAATTGTAATAAAATAACCAAACCACCACTTGATTTTACAGTTTGGTGTACGACAACACATGTCAACATCTTTGTGCCATTCATCAAAGTAATTGAACATTATTCATTTGAAAACAGAAATAAGCATGCTGATCATAAATAATGATAACATAATTGATAAACATTAATACAAATGACTTTCTATTACTCCGTTTTGATCTCTAACTTGTAGCATCTTATTCTGGCCATGTTAGTGTTATTTGCCTCATTATGAGGATGGTTTAAATAATTCATATCCTTTTCTCTCCAATAAATAGCACTGGAACAAACTGAATGTGTAGGTTTCACAGTGACAAATTAGAACCAATTATATTGTGAATATATAGTATTCGGCATCAAGTTATTATTGTTACTTTTTATAATGAAATATTTTCTATAAATCTACCATGCAGTACAGTCTGTGTCCCATGTGTTGCTACCCATAATCTTTTAAATAAGTAAGTGCTGCAAATGGTCAAACTTCCTGTCTATGAACAGTAACGATGGCTACATAACACAACAGGCCCGAGTGCTTTTTCTTGCTGACAGCCACTCACGCTGGAAATGATTAACTTCCATAGATGGGAAGTGACATTCAACACATAGGCTTTAAACTAACAGGGGATCTTTCTGCACAGCTTGACTAATATCCAAAACATCAACAGCTAATATCTGATTACAAATGTATAAAATAAATGGATGGAAAAAAGGAGGGGGGAAAGCCAATTTGTTGAATATATGTAGCCCCTGATGCCAAATGCAAACTGTTAACAGAGAAAATAGAAAATAAATTAATTCCACTGAGTAATTTTTTATTCAGTTTTAACTCGGGGAGTTTCTTTGATCTGGGTAATTTTGATCATGTAGCGGTTTAATCATAAAATAAGCCCTCGTTTTCTTACACAGCCTTTGGTGCTATACTTAATCTATCAAAAGATGATTTGAAGCTATTGTTCGGAGCTGTAGCCACATCAATACTATGTATTTACTCGGCTTGCATTGAACTTAACGTTAGCCAGATAAAATAGCAGTTCATGAACTTTAAGTGTAATGGATATCAGTGGTGAAATTCCTCTACATGCTCTTCCCCCGGGAGGATACTTTGTCACGTTGGTTTAAAGTTCTTCCCATGAAACCAGGCAGCAAAGGTCGAGCCCCATCTTTCTGACATCATTATTTCCTCGCATGTCCGGAGCAGAAGGGGTTACATGTTGGATTACAGGAGGGGGGAGGTCCTTTGCTCTGGGTGGGACCGCAGAGGATACCCGGCTTCTTTTTCCCATGTTTTCCCCGGCCAATGAAAACACTGGAAAATGGCACGTTCCCATCAGCTAAACCGGGTGACACTTTGACCCCAGGAAAAGCGTGAGTAAATACCAAAGGCAAGGCCAAGAGGGGGAGGAGGTGGTTGTGGTGGTGGTGGTGGGTGGGGGGGGAGTTAAAGGGCTCTGAAATCTCACAAACCTGCCCTATTGTGGATGTTGGAGCGGCACCTATTACCAGCCACCTGTGATTCATTTAGGTTAAATCCTTCATTAGCCTTTAAAAGCTCATTTATTTTCATTTTCTAATCCCCGCTGAATTGCGTTTCTGCTTCTATTTACCTGTCAGATGCAATTTAATCCTTAAGAGGGTGGCCCTGGTTCAAAACCTGCAGGTGATACACGCTTTTCTCATTCTTTTTTTGTTATTTCTCCGCACCGCAAATGCTGTTCTGTCTATGAATTGATCTCTACAAACACAGCTGATATTTAAAAAAAAATAATCAGGTCACAGTAAGGTGACATACCGGTATCGTTTCTATGAAACCAAAATTGTGATAGCGTCATTTGTGGGAGACAACATGTCATAGTGTTTGTGTGATTTCTGTGAGGCCTATGTTTATTTCAACCATTTGTTTTTTTTCCTGAGCCAGTACCCACTGTAGCAAATAACCAAATAAGATGTTATAGCATTCATGATTGCGGGTCTGACAAGACCAAAATGACATCCAGATGTTTCCAATTACGCAGCCCCAGCCTTTGGTTTGTTTGTGTTACTACAGCAATGTTGTAATCCTCCTGGTGTAAAAGCACATAGAAACTGATGACTGTTCCCGGGTAGTAAATCTAAATGGGATGGATGTAATCTCATTCAGATGCTGCAGTAAGTGTTTCCGTAGGTGTCAGTAATATTGGATAATGCCAATTTATAGTTTATTTGGAGGCCATGGCCCTACATTTAACTAGGTTGAAAATGTTATTACGCTAACTCAATAATTTGTGTTTAAACTCAGCCGTGTTATAAAGGATGCACATGTTCGGGATTTTTTTCATGCCATTCGTTTTGAATTTGTAACCCCCTAATATTACTGCATCAAGTGTGCTGTTTGTTTTCTTTCATACGGAACACTCCAACAATTCAAACTACACTTCAAAATGCTTTCCTTTTCTCCAGCCTATTCTCCATTATTCATAAAAACTGTAAATAATATTTTGAACAAGGCATTTGTAAACTGTCCATGCAACACAGACAGAATAATATTCAGCATCCCCATAACAAGCAGTATATAGAGGTTATTTGAGGACTGGAAAACATCCCACGCCAAATAGTACAAACACTTAAATGTACTCTCAAAACCATTTCCATTTTTCAAAAGAAGATAATACCTAATGTGCACATTTAGGGAAACAATGGCTAAGCTTCAGGACTGAGGGCGGGTGGAAGTAGCCTAGGAACATCATGGATATGAGGCATTGTTTTCCCTCCTTTTGAAATCCCACATAGCATTAAATATCCATTAATTATTTAGGCTGCCTGTAACTTCTACAAAATTCATCCGGTGGGGACCAAATGCGCTTTACATTTGGCATTATTTTTTAAAAGTGGAAGTTAAGCTAGGCTAACAAAGTTCATTTAGCACTTGGTAGCTAGTTATCAAAGCTTGCTTATCTAACATGTAGGCTGCCTGTAACTTCTACAAAATTAATCCAGTGGGGACCGAATGCGTTTAAAATGTTGCATTCCTAGCAAGCTAGGCTAACAAACTGCCATTTAGCACTTATTAAAGTTTGCTAAGGTAACATTGTTTATGTTATCTCAATACCTGCTAAGTCACACACATTCTTAACAAACATTTCAGTTTGACCTGAAATGATCCCAGTTTCTAACACACCTCCGCCTGGATTGCTTTGCCAAAGGTTATGTTGACCTTAAACTCCCCGTGAAGGCGGGTCGCAGTAAACACGTGCGGGGAACTCATGGAAGGTGTATCCTCCCAGAGAAGAGGGGCTTCCTCTGGAGCTGCAAGCAGGACGGAGTGTTCTCCGGAAAGAAAAAAATGTTCTTGGCAATGAGTCAGACCTCTTCAAAAACCATAGGGGGATATCCCTGCTCAGACTCCTACACATGATCACACCCTGAATGAATGAAGGAGGGGTGTGTGCGTGTTTGTGTGTGTCTGAGAGTACACACCCAGGCATATGTGACTGCCTTCACGTAGGCTATCTGTTTCACAAATGCTTCCAGACTTTTCCGAGTTCAGCATGGTTTGGCTCAAACTTGTTAACTTTTTTGTACTTTCCCTGTCCTTGAGCTGTTTGCCCGAATACATTTAAAAGCTTTCTACTAATGCAGGGAACAATTAAGTTATCAAATGGACACAACCATTATGTAAAAGGCGGGTTATATTGCCAACAATTTGAACACTGTCTGCTTCCTGGAAGTGCAGACGAAATGTCAGGGGCACAATATTTCAAGGCTATTAACTTGAGTGCTTTTTTATTCAGTCTCATTATTTTTTAAACAGCATAGGAAGTCACGGAAATGTAATATTAATTTTTACATGGCTTTCATTTTCATTCCTATGGAGCTGTTTAAAATTCAGGGAAAGCAGGGCGAGCAGCATGCATGTTTTATTCTATACGTATCAAGTCAAAGTCAAATCTAAGCTTGCTTTGGCGGGGAAATAAAGATGTCGGGTGTTTGAAGAGGGGGAAGTCATCTTGTATTCTGCGGTAAATTATGTGACAATGGACATCATGTTGGAGTGGACCTGACAACACAGGGGTGTGTGCATTAAACCAGGGAGATTTCTTTGGGAAAACTCGTCTACCTACAAGCATGCATTAAAGCCACCTTTCTAGGTATTTATATTCACAGGTATACACATATAAACAGAGTAAATATTCTGCCGATTCAACATTAGTGCCTAGAGAAAGTATTAGCTAAAGGAGGAAGAAAAATGGACTGCCAAAAACCGAGTGAGGGAGAGTTATTTCATTAAATCTTTATTTTTGCAATTTCAAAAAACTAGATAAGGCCAATTTTGATCTACGAGAGCTCCCTAATTTAAGCCCTAATGAGAATTTTTCAAATGTGGGGAGCCTTATCTTGAAAAATGGCTGGAGACCATTAATAGTTTATAGGTTGAGTTAATGATAGAGATGACTCCTAATTGAGCTCTACAGAGCTTTACGATCCGGTGGTCCTTTTCACCGGCGCCAGGAATCTCTCTCATTATTTAAGATTCTGTAAAAAAAATAAAAGTTAGTCATAAATAATTTGGCCTTTTTTTTTTCTAGAAAATTACCAAAAAAGATCCAGCCCAACTTTCACAAATCATAATATTTCAAAATAGATGAAAGAGTGAAGAAAAAAAAGATATGTAGGCTATTTAGTTCATTCCAATTTAATTATGCTACTGTAACATAAGAAGACAGTAAAAGTCAAGTCTGCCCACTCAGTCTTCTCTGTTATGATACAGTAACCATGGAGATTTAATCACAACTTGAGCATGTCTTCCCTTCTTCATTTGGACTTTTGTTATTTAGCAACTGACCGGACGTTTATGCTTTCCACTGAGCCTGCATTTACTCTCACATATGCACACAGAGAGTTACCGTTGAAGCTTATAAATAGCCATGGCCATATCACGTCATCGGCCTGTTGCTGTGTTTACTGCCAACCAGCCAGTACAGTAAACACCAGGTCACCATGGCAGCAGTCTGAGCGGCTGACAAAACAGGGGAAACAGGAAGGGATTCCCTTACAGTCCAATGACGGCCCGCGGTGTAACGTGGATTCCCATCAACCTTTCCCTGGCACGGTCGTGGGCTTCCCCCTTCTTGCTAAAACACGCCAACTGGTCGGCGGTGAAACCCCCCCGAAACATGTGGAGGCTCTAATTACCATGCCAAAGCTCAAGAAAAAACACAAAATGGGGCTCTATATGGCTGTGTGATTTTATGGCGCTAACAGGACAATGTGGTTTCAATGTTGAGAAATGTGCTCAATTATTAACGGTTTGTGATTTATGGGTGTTAAGATTACAAATGTGACTTCTAAAGAGGGGAAATAAAGAGAGCTAAATATATGCTCTCAAGTCAGACTCCAGCTCTCAGACTGAGGGCAGATTTCCAACATGGCAGATGGTGACTGTGTGTCAGTCAGCGGAGAGGAAGCGCTGAGCTTAAACTGAAGAGGAAGCCAGTGTGTGTTGTTGTGCTTGGATCCGACCTACACGGCATTTCATCGCTGGCATGGTATATAAATGAAATTCAAACACCCCCCTAACAAGCTCTCACTTTCAGCGCTGCTTGTTTTGCGGCCACTAACTCACCCAAGGCGATTCGGAGTGATGAGCGGGAAACAAATTGCAGCTAACACATTGTTAGATGTCAAAACAGAGTTGCCCCGTTGCCCATCATTTGTTTAGGGAATTAGAAACATTCTTGCTCTGTTACTAGCTTTTCTATTTTGGGGAGGAGAATAAAAACCTCAGCGGACCCTGTGTAGATGAGGGAGGAGATAGAGGCATAAATAGACTTCCTGTTTGAACTTCAAATAAACACAGCGCACAATATCACCCAGGGTTTCCTAATAGGGTGGATAGATCTGGTTCTGCTAAAGTGACATTTTGACTTGGCAGGGCCGTACATTTATGCTTGGCAGTTGCATTTGACTAGAGTACAAAGGATTTGACATTTACTTGACTGCCCTCAACAGTCTACAGTTGAAAGTGTAATATAATGCCTACTTTCCACACAGTCTTCTTTTCCAGCCTGCACATTTTGGCGAGATACTTAAAATTCCAGAAATTAACATTGTTTTGTGTAACTTCAGTGCTCAGCAGTTCCGCGAGGATGCATATCTGAGCAGGGATCCCCAGCGGGAAACACATTCACCCAAACCTCGCTCAGATCAGTTGGTGAAACCCGCCGCAGCTGCCGCAACCGAGGGAATTCCTCCCAGAAATGTTTGCTTTTTTGTTCTAGAGAGGAAATGAGGGTGAGAGAGGCGGAGGGAAGTAGAGGGGGGGGGGGTTGCTGAAATTGAATCACCATGGTAACTTCAATAACATTTCTCTTCCCCTTCCTCCCGCTCTCGCACACACACGAGAGGAAATGAGTTTCAAAACGAAGAAGGCGCTTCGACCGTCATTTGTTTTTGACGCCTGCCAGGCAACAGAGACATCATTGACTTGATAAGGACTTAGTGACAGTTTTACTCCCCTGCTTCATATTACAGCACAGGAAGGCTATAATGCTAATGGTTCACAGCTCCTTGTTGCAAGCAATAGAAGAACATTATTGAAGTATATTTATGCACACACTAACCTAATGTAAATTCCACTTGCTCTCTTTCTCTGCAGTTTTGCCTAGAGAAGCATCCTGGGAATCTGGAGATGCTGTCAGTAGCCGGAGGGCCACATTTGACAGGAATGTGGCTGCAGCAGGAAGACCTGCTTTAGGAGACTCTGCAGAGGAGTCATGTACGGGTGAGGATCTGTCGATCTCACTGCTGAAAACAGAGAGAATGTCTATTTTAAACACTTTTGGTTGAGGTTAAAAAGTGATGGAATATCAAAAAATAAAGTAACTGCAAAATTATTCAACCAACAGCAGATTCTTGACAGCTTTAGCATTTCTGAACATGCAGTATTGGAGAGAAATCATTCAAAGTATTTGTTTATTAAAAAAAGTATTAAGCCAATATGGATACAAAACAGAGTAAACACCATAATAGACACTAGAAGGCATCGGCAAATAACCACTGTATGTACAATAAATCTTGTTCCTGTCAAATGTGAGGTTACTTTTTGCTCCTGTTCTATTAGCTTATTATTTTACGGCCTTCAAATTCGGCCGTTTCTCTGCCGTGGCACCAAGTGGCAGCCAGACAAAGTAATTGACTAGCTTTTCAGGAAAATCGAACAGCTAGCAATAACCTTTTGGTTTATAGTTTATATAAGGAGGTAAAATTGTTTGGCTTTTTTTAATTGCCTGTACTTCGAGGTTTCTTTTAAGTTTGTGTCTTCATGGTTGATTGCTCTTATTGAAAGTGGCTTTGTGTAAGCTAAGAAATGTCGTATTTCCTGGTAATCAAGTTGGAAGAAAAGTTAATATTCGACTTGTGGCTAGAAACAATGACCTACTTTGGTTGAATGTTTATTACAATAAAAATACAACCTTCAGGACATGCCATGTTTTCTGTTTTATTTGACGTGACCTTAACATGGTGCAAAGTAAGCCAGCCAAAAGCAGACACATGCCATCACGCATATCCCATGTCCTCAGCTACAACACATGTCTGGTGTTTCAATAAATCATATAGGAGACAACAGGCAGCTGTAAATTACATGTTTGTCTGAGGCCCTCCACTGTGCAACACCTTCAGGATTCCTCATGGTCAGCTCCCCATGTCCCCAGCCCCAATGTGCCACTGGAGAGTTAAGATACCTGACACCACATGTTTCCCAGTGCAGTAATGACTGCTCCTAGCGCAGCTTTTATGGAAGCTGGCCTCTGGAGGCTCAGTGATCAGGGACATGTCCAGGCCTCAATTAGAGCTGCTGAAAGAAGCCTTACTGGAAGCAGCTTTTCGCACGATTATCACCTCTCTGGTGCTGAATGCATTCACTTTGTGCTGCAATATTAAACAAAAATTGCATGTGGGCTGCAGTTTGACATTTTACAACGAAATCCAGGAGGAGCACTGAGAAGAAAGAAGCTATGGGGGTAAAATGTATGAGCAGGAGGAGACGAGCAGTGGTATGAGGACAGAGAGCAGAAGAAGAGAGAAAACTGAGACAAGCAGAATAAGGAGATGAAGACAGAGAGAGGGAGAAATGAGGAAGACCAAAGGCATGTGGAGTTCACCATCACTTTGCTTGGCTGCACTGTGATTAAAGCGAAGGGCCCCTGGAGAGAGAGGCGGCTCTAGGCCTGCCCAGTCAGTTCTCTCGCTCCCTTGATCTCCTGCGTGTCGCCCACAGACACATACCGCCAAACCTTCAGGAAGGGCTCCCTTTTATTGCACCGGGTCCCCCATCGGCTCGTAAGAATCTGCAGAACAAGCACAGATTGTTATGGCACGAGCTCATCTCAATTTAGAGGAAGGAGGTCTGCCTTGGATGAGCCGCTCCCTCCATCCCGAAGAAAGTGTTTTGATGTTTTAATGAAGATATCTCGTGCATTTCTGAAGGGTTCTTGTTACGCACCAACCTCCGAGATTAGGTAAAAAGAGAATTTTTGGCAAGTGATTTTCCCGAAAGTTTCTCCTTTAAAAAAAGGCAGGAAAGTGAAAATGAGCCTACTAAACCTTCATTAATCCCCTAAGGGGGCTCTACCCTCATTTGAATGAAGTGCCTATTCTTTTAGAAAAATTGATAATCAGAACCTTGCAGACTGGGAGCTAGGAAAGAAGAGGCGGGAAATGAAAATGTCACTCTCAATCTTAATTAAATGCGCAATTCAGTGGCGGTGGGCTGATCAGTCCGTCATGGGCCCGGTCCCTCCCTTGACCTTTGTTCTTCTGGTCAAGTGACCTTCACTCCCTGTCTGTGGAGCGTCTGACAAGGAAGGAAAGCGCCTGAGGGGGGTGAGGGAAGAAAGGCCGTGACATTACACACATTCATAAGGCGCTGCAGCCGGGATAATTACACCGATACTCACTTAACATGCATTGCAGGCATGCCTATCGTTTATCAGCTGCATGACCTCTAGCGAAGGATCTCTTCCTCTGATCTGTTTCATTATTCCAGGTTATTTTTTTTTTCTTTTTCCGCCTTCCTCCATATAAGCAAAAAAAACAACGGAAAAAAAAAACCTTTTTTTTTTTTGTGGTGTGGTTTTGGTTGGGATTTCCTAAAACAAAGTTGAAAACTTTTGTCCCCAACAGCTTTTGGCTGGGAGGGGGGAAATGTTTTATTCAAGTTGAAATTGTTTTTAAACAATACTATCCATTCAAAAATTGAAATTTCCAGTTTTTGGCCCATACAGCTTTAATTTTTCTTTTTTTGTATTACCTTTCTTTTTCTTTCGCTTTAAATACACTTTAATGCCTTTCTTTTTTTTTTCAGTTTTGCAAGCCCTGGTGCCGATTTAAGGCCCTCAAATTTGGGGGGTTTTATATTCACCGTTTCCCCCAGTCCCTATTTATTTTAATCCGATGTTTTTGGGGGTTTAAGTTGAGTAAATACAAACATCTTGGTTTTTCGGAATTTAGCTTTTTGTTGCAAACAAGAAACACAGCCGGTTCCCTCTTCTGTTCTAAAACAATTGCCTTTTTTTTCTATTTTTAATGAAACTGTTTTTGTCCAAGAAAAAATTTGTTCGAATAGACCCAACAGTTTTTTCTGGTTTTTTTTGGCCTTTTTTAAAGAAATTTTGGGTCTTTGAATTAAGTGGAATTCCCTTTTCAAAAGTTTTTTTTCAATTTGTTTTTTTTTGACTTTTTTTTTAAAAAAGCCCCCTTTTTTTTTTTTGAAAAAAAAAGCTTTTAAAAAACGGACAACTAAATAAACCACATTTGGAATTTTTTAATTGGAAGATTTTTTGGTTTTTGGTCCCCTTGTTGTAAAGTTTGGTGGGAAAAAACATTTGATTTTTTTTGTTGGAAAAAATTTAAAGTTTGGGGGGAACACGCCTCTTCACAGAGGGGCAAACACCTTCCAAAAAAACGATAAACCAAATTTAAAAATTAAATGCCGATGGTTAAAAAAGGCAGTTTTTTTTTTTTTTTTTCAAACATCATGGTTTTTTTTTCAACCAAGTTTTTTTTTTTAACATGTTTTTTTAGCACAAGGTAACAACTGAAAGTTTATGGGTAAAAAAAAAAATGTCCCAGTAGTAAATTTATCCTAGTTAAAAAATTTCTTTTTTTTTGACCACACAAACCTTTTTTTAAAAAAGAAGTTTTTTTTGAACTAATGAATTTTTTTTACCTTTAACCCAATGTTTAAATAATGTCAAAGGGGGTGGATTTTTCCCTCTTGGGGACCCAATGATAAAGGAAATGTTTTTTTTTTTCAAGGAAAAACCCCAAAAATGTTAAACCTCCATGAATGACACTTAAAAAAGAAGTTAAAGTCAGAGGAAATTTAGAAAAAATTGGTTCCCCCAATCATCCCCTGGATTTCCAAAAGAGAATGTCCTGTTTTTTTTTTTTTTGAAAAATTTTTTCCCCGGCAAGTGGCGCCGTTCAATACCGTTTTTTGTTGAGAATTTTAATTTTTTAAGGTTTTTTTTTTATTTCCCAAAGTGGTGAAACAACAACCGAAACCCAACAGAGCTTTTAAAAAACATTTTGTGGAAACACTGAAAAAACCCAACGCTTCCCGGTTTTGCGCACAAGTCTCCCATCTTCAAAACCACCCGCTTGTTTTTCTCCTTTGGCAAGCCAAGAACCTTGCGAATTGTTGATCGTAATAGAACTTTAGGTTTCCCGAGTGGGTGAACAAAAATTGGTGTCTTTACTGACAATTTGTTTCTAAAAGTTGATTTTTCTCACTTCCTTTGGCCCAGGGAAACCAATAAGTTTTTTTAAAAATTGCCAAAAGTCGGAAGAGTGCAAGGGAAAACGCAGCCCCCAAACAGTTTGGTTTTTTGAAAAAGGGAGAACTGTTATTGTAAAATTATAATAAATTTGTGCCCCAAAAATAAACCCGTTGCAAAAAAAATGATTATTTTTTCTGGGTCACTTTATCTTCCCAAGGGAAAAAAGCCCACTCGCAACTTTGTTTCCTAACCTTGTTCCAAAAAGCCTTTTTTAATTTTTATTAGTAAACACAATTGGCCTAGTTTTTTTTTTTTTTAAACCCCCTATAGACCCTTTTTGGGTTTTTTGTAAAAACTTTTTCCCGCTCGGCCTTGCCCGTACTCCATGGGTTTTTTTTTATCCGTAAATGAATTGCAAGGGTTTTGAAAACTTTTTGACAGGAAAATTTTTTTTTTTAAGCAGACCTTTTTCTCAGTCTGAAGGGCTTTCAAAAGGATGCGGAATGAAAAAACAGCAAATTTAAAGAAAAAAAAAGTTCCGAGCCCTTAACAGTTGGTTTAGAAAGCCCCTTAAACTTGGTCCCATTGCCCTGGCAAAAAGCTTTTTTTCACTGTAATTTTTTTTTTTTTTGAAACTTACTTTTTTTTTTAAATAGAAAGGGGCTTTTTTATGGTTGTAACAGGCGTCTGGTTTTTTTTTTTGAAACAAAGTAAAAAAAAAGGAAAAACCAAAACAAAAGAAACAAACAAGCTTTTTTTCCAAGCTTTTAAAAGCCAAGAAAGCAGAAAGTGTTTTTTTTTGCCGCGAGAAAGCGTTGACTATTTTACGAACGGCTTCTTTTTTCCATCTTTTTTTACCAACCAAGGCCTTCAGTGCCAGATTCATCTGGCTTTTTGTTTTTTTTTTGGCTTTTTGGAAGGGTTACAAAAGTGTGGCCCGTTTTTTAACAAAGTGGGTTTTTTTTTTGTTAAGCATGATTTTTTTTCTCGCCGGGGATTTCAAAAGAAAAAGTACCTTTTTTTTTTTAAAAATATCGAAACTAGCTTGAACCAATACTGTGGTTTTTTTTTTTTAAGAAGAGTTTTTTTTTGAAAAATATTGTTTTTTTTTTTTTTTTTTTTTTCAACCAGCAAATTTTCCTTTTTTTTTATTACCTTTATCAATTTTTTTTTTTTTTTTTCTTAATTCGAAACAAACATTACATGCAACAGTAATTTCATCATAAAATCCCAAAATCCAACCAAAACAGAAAAAATTGTTAAATGTTTTGCCAAAGGGTTTGAAAACAAGTGAGTAATTTTTTTTCTTTTTTTTTTTTTACAACACAAGTGAATTTTTATTTTTTTTTATTTTATAGTGGAAGTGCAAGTCAAATTGCTTGCAATTGGTTTTTTTTTGCTTAAATTTGGACCAGTAAAAGAGTTTCCCCTGTTTTGCGGTTTTTTTTGGACCAAAATAAGGTGTTGGCAGGGCGGATTTAACTTTTTTTTTGAATGCTGGCAAGAAAAAAATAATAAATTTTGCTTGAGTATTTTTTTTTAAATGTAGGAGTCGAATGTTCCAAAGAAGCTTNCCCGTTAGTCTCGTCCCACCCCTAGTCATGACAAAACTTCTGTTGTGATTTGACACTATAATGAATAAAGATTGATTGATATAGCTGTGAATTTTAGTCCTTGAGTTCATAGTTAAGTGCTTTATTTGTTAACTGCTATCAAGGAATATAACTCTCCTTTGTTGTATGCATGAGAGAAGATGCCGCAAGATTAGTGGACTTCTATGTAGTGTCCGCTGATAATGTAGTGGGCTGGTCTGGACCGAAAATGCCAGGGCTGAATTTTTGTCCCAGTCCACCCCTGATTGCAGGCATGCCTATCGTTTATCAGCTGCATGACCTCTAGCGAAGGATCTCTTCCTCTGATCTGTTTCATTATTCCAGGTTATTTTTTTTTTCCGCCTCCTCCATATAGCAAACGGAAAAACCTTTTGTGTGTGTGTGATCTAAAACAAGTGAAATTGTCACAGCTGGCTGGGAGGGGGGGATGTTATTCAGTGATGTTTTATACTATATTTAAATGAATTCCAGTTGGCCCACAGCTATTTTGTATTACTTCTTCTCCTTAAATACACTTATGCTTCTTTTTCAGTTTGCAAGCCTGTGGCCGATTAAGGCTCAATGGGGGGTTTATTGTGTCAGTCTATATTTGTCGGATGTGGGTTTAAGTGAGTAATACAAAATCTGGTTTCGATAGCTTGTTGCACAAGAGCGGTCTCTGTCTAAACAACTGCTTCTATTTAATGACTGTTTGTCCAGAAATTCGAATAGACCACAGTTCTGGTTGGCTTAGAATGGTCTGAATTAGTGATCCTTTCAGTTTCATTGTTGACTTTTAGCCCTTTGAAGCTTTACGGACAACTATACCCATTGATTTAATTGAGATTGTTGGTCCTGTGTAGTGTGGGAACATTTGATTTGTGGAAATAAGTGACACCCTTCACAGAGGCACTTCACGATAACAATAAAAATATGCCGAGGTTAGGCAGTTTTCACATCATGTTCACCAGTTTAACATGTTAGCACAAGGTACAACTGAAGTTAATGGGTATGTCAGTAGTAATTATCCTAAGTATCTGACAAACTAAAGAGTTGAACTAATGATACTACCATGTAAAATGTCAGGGGGTGATCCTCTGGGGACCATGAATAGGAATGTTTCAAGGAAACCCCAAAAATGTAAACCCCATGATGACACTAAAGAAGTAGTCAGAGGATTAGAAAATTGTCAATCATCTGGATCCAAGAATGTCTGTTTGAAATTTCCCGGCAGTGCGTTCATCCGTTGTTGAGATTTATTTAGGTTTATTCCAAAGTGGTGACACAGCCGAAACCCACAGAGCTAAAAACATTGTGACACTGAACACGCTCGGTGCATCCATCTCAACCACCTCTCTGCAGCAAGACTTGAATGTGATGTATAACTTGGTCGAGTGGTGAACAAATGTGTCTTTACTGACATTTAAAGTGATTCTCACTCCTGGCAGGAACATAGTGTAAATGCAGTGGAGAGTGCAAGGAACCAGCCAAACAGTGTGAAAGGGAGAACTGTATGTAATATAATATGTGCCATAAACCTGCAACTGATATTTCTGGGTCACTTATCTTCAGGGAGCCACTCGCACTGTTCTAACCTGTCAGCTTATTATGTAACACATTGGCCTAGTTTACCCTATAGACTGTTTGTAATTTTCCGCTCGGCCTGCGTACTCCATGGGTTACGTATGAATGCAGGTGAAACTGACAGGATTTGAAGCAGACATTTCTCAGTTGAAGGGCTCAGGATGCGGATGAAACAGCATAAAGAAAAGTCGAGCTAACAGTGTTAGAGCCTAACTGTCCATTGCCTGGCAGCTTTCACTGTATTTTTTGAACTACTTTATAGAAGGGCTTATGTGTACAGGCGTCTGGTTGACAAGTAGGACACAAAGAACAGCTCAAGCTAAAGCCAAGAAAGCAGAAGTGTTGCCGAGAAGCGTGACTATAGACGCTCTTCATCTTTTTACCAACAGGCCTCAGTGCAGATCATCTGGCTGCTTTGAGGGTTAAAGTGCCGTTACAGTGGTTTAGCATGATTTCTGCGCGGATCAGAAGTACTTTATATCACAGCTTGACATACTGTGTTTAAGAGAGTTTGAATATGTTTTTCAACGCATTCCTTTATTCCTAGTCATTTTTCTTATTCGAAACAACATTACCATGCAACAGTAATCATCATAAATCAATCCAACAAACAGGAAATGTAATGTTGCCAGGGTGACAGTGAGTATTTTCTTTTACAACACAGTGATTTATTTATTTATAGTGAGTGCAAGTCATGCTGCATGTGCTATGCAGTAGTTCCTGTTTGCGGTTGGACCATAAGTGTGCAGGCGGATTACTTTTGATGCTGCAAGAATATAATAATTTGCTGAGTTTAATGTAGGAGTGAATGTCAAGAGCTGTTTTAAAATATGAACGGATGGTTATGCTCCATCCCCTCATGTCTAATAAAAGAAAAAACATCCAGAGTTGAGAAAGACACTGAACCTGTTATTTGTATATCCTTAGGCACATTAGTGGAGAATTGGTCTGTATGCTTTCAGGCACTTTCTCCCCTTGTAAATGATACGTTTTTATACAAGTGCTCGACTATGTGCAGACCGAAGAGACAGGAAGGATGGGCATCTGACATTTGAAGCATAAAGCAGCATTAATGACATGTTGTACGCTTCAGATTGCACTGGTTAAATCTCTTTTTGCAGTTTTAACCATGGCAGCAGCCAAGCAAACACACTAAAGTGTGGTTCTTCTTGTAAAGTAGATCTTTTTTTCCATCACTTAAAACCCACCTGCTTCGTCTGCACCATGGCCATTAAACCTAACACGACAAGATTTAGTGGGGTTTTCGCTCATTTGAAACTATTGCAGAAGCATTTAAAGTAGAATTGTAGCACCTGCATCTTTCTAGCTGTTCTGAATTTGTATCTTCCTGGGTTTTTTTATTGAAAAAAAATCAGCTAAATGTAAATTAATTTAATGTAATATAGAACTTTGATCACTTGCCACTGGTTAATCAGTTGAGATAGGAAGAACTATTGTAAAAGCTGAATTCATGGTTGGGGTTAAAAACTTTAAATAATCCCTTTACTGTAAGTCATTACCTAAAGGAGAGAGAAAGTCTTTCATATCCCTAATGGAAAGGTAACTTCACCCTGGGAGTTTCCCATTACACTTACCTCTAGATACAGCTCTGAGAGTAAACTACATTTTAGCCTATAGCCCCGGGGAAGCCATTAAACACACATTCTGGCACATGGATATTAAAAAAGTGAAAAATGACGCCATCTCAGAGACGTCTGAGAGAGCTAGAGACTCTGTCATGTTTATCATATCCATCTCTAACTCTGTCTCATACGGCAGGATGGATTCACCTTTTTGGCAAGATGCTTAATTGATAAGAAAAATATGAAGATGTGAGTGGAAGGAGCTGGGGAAATGAAATCAAAATGGGGATAAAGGAGTGCTGGAAAGGGGATGAAAAAAAGTAAATATTTGCAGCTCTCTATAAATCACAAAACCAGCGTGAAAAGCCATCCATCACAGCGGGAAAAGGCCTCGTTGGGGTTGAAAGGTCAAAGGGCTGAGTTATGTTAGAAGGTCTCTCCACTCCCGGGGGACACATTTGACCGGTCCCTCGAGTGAGACGAGGGTAAGCCATCGCTTTTTCTTCACCAGAACTCGACCCTAGCGTTTCCAGTCAGTTGCTATTGACCATATACCCGGAATAAAAGGTTGAGAGCAAATGGCCCCAGCGTAACCCCTCGGCTCTTCTCCATCCTTCATCCTGACTGATAGCTCTCTCCGCCACATCAAGACTTTTAATCCACGCTCACTGTACTCCCTCACTTATATGTCAAAGTGAGGAAGTTGTGCTGTGGCACTTTCCTGGTTCTTCACAGCTCCTTGGTCAATATTTCTCATCAGGTTGGGGGAAGACAAATGACCTCCAGAGCATTGACCTTGCCGCGGTTATTGGCAAGAGGAGACAATCTAAGGATTATAAAGTCCCTGAAGTTCAATTTCTGCCCTCGGTTTCACAGGCTGCCATTAAATATATCAATTTTACTGCCATTTAATCAGATCATTACTACATTCCTAGAAGCATTCCCAAAATTGATGTCCTTGTGTAATGATTGAAATTATGTAGCAGGCACTTTAGAAAATGTACAAAATGTGTAAATCATACAAACCGTGTTAACATAAGCTGGCATGTAAGGGGTGATTTTAGAATTAATGAGCCTTTAAATTTTAATTCGAAATGTGATCCTAATCTCCCCAAGAAGCGCTATCCGGGAGTGTAACACGGCGTGAACGCAGCGAGAGATAGTGGTGAAGAAGCAGAGGCGGCGTGACACAATCCACATGTAGCTATACCCAGGAAAGTATGAAGCAGAGAGGAGGTTTTAATTAAGCTCTAATGAACACCCCCCCCCTAACTTTTTTTTACATGAGTATATCTGGCCTTGAATTTTCATGCGTGATGATACTGTAACCACATCAGAGAGAGCTCTTCTTTAAGGATTCCTCCCCGTGTCAGAAGCCTCCTCCCTCCTCCGCAGGGCCGACAGTCTGGGGGGTGGGGGGTGGGGAGGTGGGGGTTTAGGGGGGTTTAGGGGGCAGGTTGTGCTTAATCAGCATTTCGAAGCCGCCCCACTGTCAATTATCCGAGGGCTGCACTCCCTCCAGTCTCCACACAGGTCAAAGTGTGGAACGTCTGGCGATGACATCACCCTCCCAGGGAGTCTGTGACACAGATGGAGGAGGAGAGCAACACAAAGAGCGCTTGATTTCTACATCTTGTATTTTTCTATTTTTCTGATCGCTTTGCTGCAAAAATACTCAACACTGTCTGTTTACCATAAAGCAGCGTCTGGGGGTCCGACGGTCACCCTGGGAGGCATTCATGTGTAGAATACAATTTAAAATTCCATCACTCAGTTCCAAGGTATTTTTTTTATATCTTTTCCATTAGCTCCAGATGTCATATGAATACCATATGTAAAATTGTTTTGCATTTGTTATGCACACAGAGGGGACAATCTGTATGCTTTGCTGGCAGACTGTAGCATAATTCACTACTCACCCCATTGACTACTGAATATGAAACATGCGTTCGGTATCAAGCCACTTCTGTCACTGGGCCAGTGGAGTGGAGCTGGCACGCCTGAGTTTTCTCGGGACTTGTAAAGAGACAGACTTTATGTCTTCAGACAGAGATATTAAGGCAGTAGATCTCATACATTACAGTCAAGGGAGTGGTAGGACTGCCTGGTAATTTCCATGTAAGCACCTCGTGGTTTCCCACAGTTTTCAGCAGCTCCTGGAGAGATAATCTTATTCTATAGGTCTGCTGTGTAGCAACTTCACTTTTGGACGCATTCCAAAAATATTTTGCTCATTAAAAGTCAGATGTGAGGAAAGCCAGACAGTCCAGCAGCTCTGAGAAAAATCCTCCCAATCTTATTCTGTGAACGTGGGTATGACATAAGATAGGGATCTTGGGCTTCCACTTGGCAGGTTTAGATTTAGTTTTACAAACAGTCCAGCTCTGCAGGTAAGACCTTGTATTATTGGTTAAGTTAAACTTCAATCGAATCACATATCCACAGTTCGAAGGAAGAATCTACAAAAAAGGCTGTCACATGTTATTCATTAATAGACTATTATAATATTTATCATCTTGTACATTTTATCAGGTTACTTTTACTCAGATGTGGGCATATAACACTGTTCAAATCAGCCAGTGAGCACTCTGTTTTTATAAAACAACTTGCTTTACAGGTCTGACCCATCTCCAGGTTAATCATCCTCACAGGTTAGACATTTTGTACGCATCTTAAACCACTATGTTGAAAAAGCGTGAATTTCCCCATAATGGCCTACCCGATTGCAATACATTCGTGGTAACACTTTTAGGTCTATATTTAATATTGAAAAGTACTACCCAGAAAGATGTTTTACTTACAACAGGAAATATAGAGACAAAGATCTGAGGCTGTAATTATCGTTACATTTTTTATTAAATACAAATTGACTTCCTTGGCCAATCAAATATGGGCAAGTCCACATTTCTGATATATTTCTTAATAATGTAAACTGCATTTGACCTCCAGCGTGGTGAAAAAAAGGGGACATTTCTGAGAATAGGGTCAAACTTTAGGAGCTCAACAATTATAGGAAACAGGATACTTGCTTTAGGTTACAATGACTATTTACAAGTTGACATTGCTATGCTTCTTTACCTCCTGTGCACTGGTTTGCTGTTAAATAATCCGTCACACTCACGTTTATCTTACATTTAACTTCCCTTATTCATCATTTTACCATTACCTGTAGGAATATGCCCTTTGCAATGTTTAACGCAGACCTACTTTTGGTCTTAACGCCCACCTAGTCAGAAGGAAAAAAAACAGTTTAATGTTTCACTCAAGCAGCCAACAAGTTTCTTCCCTCAGTATATCTCTCTTATCTATTCATTTATTCACCATTTATCATTTTTCAGCTTTTGCCAGTATACGTCTGTTTTTGCTTTTATAATGTAACACATTCCCCCTTCCTACCATCAGAAGACATTTCATCCAACAAGTTCAACTTTTACTACAAGTGATGAAATTCAGATATGCTCCCGTAAAATCTCCTCGTTGGTGCCTAGTAAGAAATAAAATATCTCAATGACACATAAGACCATTTATTTAGCATAAATCTAGCTTAGCCTCTAAATGTGCAGCCAAACCTGGGAACATCACGGCACCCACCACATGATGTATGGATCACAAACTGTATTTACCATCTAAATTGCTTCTCCACAATGCCAAGATGATGACAAAGATTAATCGGCTAAAGAGGCCCACCTTCAATATGGTGGCACATCTCGGGCCACACATTTCCAACTTAAAGGCAACATTTGTATTCCTGAGAAGCATCTTCTCTCGCCTGCTTTTTGATATTACCGCCTGGAGACTGCGAGCAGAAGCCTCGTCTCCATGTGTGGGGTCCAATTCAACCATCATCCATTTCCCCCACTATCTTTTTATCATTACACACTCTAATAAATGTGCTGTGTGCTGTGTGACGCTGCATCATACATCAGACAAAGTGACCTGGGTCAGTGCATTGCCAACCACCAAGGTTACCCTCTCTTCCTCTCACTTCCACCCGCTGTTACAATGAAAGGGATAGCATTTTTCATCTTTTGTCAGTTGGAAATATTTTCTGACAAAGTAATAACCTCTTCCGCGTCCCTTTGAATGTCTAACAATGTGTCTTCTGAAGAATTTGACAAAGGTGTACAAGCCGCAGGGGTTGCGTCGTGGTTGTTTTGATCCGCCAGGTCGCCATTGACTGCTGCACTTCAATCGAAGCAGCAGGTTGTTCTTCCCACAGAAGCTGCTTTTATACGGGTTTCGAGAGGATTCTTTAGTCGCCCACATCAAACACAAATGGCATAATATCACAGCGTCGCGGTGCTCGAATGTGTGTGTGAAGGTATCGTCGTTGAGGTGCGCTGTGCAACCTGCACGCTCTCCTGCAGATGGAGGATTAAAGAACTTTCAAACTGGAGGCAAGCCAGTACATTTTGGTTTACCATAGCGCCTTGGCAGCGGAAACACACACACACACACACACACACACACACACACACACACACACACACACACACACACACACACACACACACACACACACACACACACACACAGCTGGTCATTTCAGTGTGAGATTGTGTGATTTTTCAACACATGCGATATGGGTTTGGCAGCGCATGTCCGGCTGTCTCCCAACGATCACTCATCTGAGGCGAGAAAATCAGCAGTGCCCTCAGAAACTCAACGCACTGATTGGAGCCAGATTGGAACAAGGCCTCCAAATCAAAGGGACATGCTCGGCTACATTGTTGAGGCGAAGCGTTCTACAGCCCGGGATTAACTATCCCGACAGTGGTCACAATGAAAGACCTCCCTATCTCTGTCTTTTAAAAGGGATGGCAAAGCTGAGACGATACATGACAAAGTCCAGCACAGACCAGCATTTAGACACCCCCCAACACCACTCAGCTCTTACAATGGAGCCACAGAGGAAGAGCATTCAGAAGACTGCTTGATGAATGGCCGCTTTGAGATATGTGCACTTTTGCTTTTTAATCTGCCAGACATACTGCTGTTGACGGGAATGAATAGTCTGGTCGTGCGCCCTAACGTATGTGTGTGCGTGTTAAAAGGTGGGGGTGCATCACTCCCATGGGAAAGGGTAATGACTATGCCGCTAATAGAGAATCATTATAAACAACTTTAGCGGATCAAAGGAAAGATGTATTCATTGAAGTCCAGGGAAACAAAGGATGACCAATACATCAGCAGGCGCCTTTCAACAACTGTCCTCGGAGCTCTCTGTGTCTCTCTGAGCGATGCAACATGATGTCTCCCGCAACCTTATAAATGTCCAAACCTGGGTTTAAGAGTGAGCTTGTTAACTTTTATAGGTGTGTGTGTAGGATCAAGTCCAATAAATTACTATAAACTGTGTTTGCATCAGCCTTACATGGAAAGATGGCAACCGTTAGATTTTACCATTAGAAGACGCTGTTTATGGAAGCTGGGCATATGAAGGTCGAGCCTTTAATGTGAATTGGATACAAAGACCAATAAGATAAAGGATATGCTTAAGAGAAAGAATAAATAAGAGCTGAAATACAAAAATGTAGATGCGTACTGAAATGAAAATGTATTTTCGACGTATTGGTGGAAACAGCATCCAAGCTTCCACATCTGGGTGGACTTCTTCCATGGCAACAGTTGAACGACATTTACTGTTAGAATTTTTTTTGCTAGAAAACTCACCATAGCTTCCATGGTGCGCATCAGACTGGAAAACACTTACACTATGTGTTTATTCCCCTTTTCCAAAAAAGCCAATACGAAATTAGATTTTGACCATTAGCCAACAAGAAATCTTTCATTTTATAGCATTACCCTCCGAAGGTGGAAGCTAGTTAGCTAAACTCGCTAATGTTAACGCTGAATGGTGATATACGTCAGACAGATATTGCCTCCTAACCCTTACCCTTTCCATATCAATTATTGACCAAAGAAGTACAGCAGTTGCAACAAAGACAAAGGATTTACTGATTTCTCTTTTTACCTTTCTTTTGTTTTCATTTAGTGGGAATGCTGATATAGCATTCCAACTACTTGTTCTGCTACGCACAAAATTCTTTATTATTATTATTCCGCCGGGTTATTTTGTCCTTCTTCTGCTCCCACATTCCACATCGCAGAAACTCCGTTCGAATATCAAAACATTCAGCTCGGTCGGGAATCGATTGCTATTACTTTTCTCATTCATAAGTTTCATAATTCCAGAGATATATCCCATAATTCATCACATTTTTAACATGGAAGTCAATGGAGAAACTCTTCAGACTTGAAAAATCTTCATGCGACTTCAACTGCTAACTGTTCCTTCATACTTTCACTCAGAAACCTCATTCCAACTTTAAAATGTTACACATCTTTCTGACATTATTCATATTAAACAAATTTTAATGAGAATCATACTTTTAGAAATATTAAACATTGTTCAGACCTTGGTAAAGAGGCCTTCTTCAGATTTTAACATTAGTGTGTATTGCGCAGCTCGTTAACACTAGAGTGTGTGATCTCAAAGCTAGAGTGGAGGACTCCTTGAAATTTGCCTTCATATATTTTTTTAAACCTGCCATAATTCCCAAACCCTACATTCCTGAGACATAATTTTTCATGAGAAACGTAGGAAAACATCTCGTAGCTTGAAAAATGAAAATTAATTAACCAAAATAATAAAACAAAATGCCTCTTGAGGGCATGAAGTGACAAAAACGTTCAATATTTCTCCATTAAAGCCCATTGTAGATTCAGGCTGCTCTTTCCTCACAGCAGCAGCTGCACACCTTTAGTTAATCTGCAAAAAAGGCCACATTATTAACCCGAAAGTACACAAAAAGCACTGAATTATAAAAGTAGCGCGTTACACTACTCCGTTACCGACAAAAGTAATATTATTACAGTAACTTTGTAACGCGTTACACCCAACTCTGTTCAGAACAATGTAAAGGCTCTCCTCTCACTGATTACTGTCCATCACCATGGAAGCCTTTGATCTCTGGGCTCAAGGACAGGTGTTATGATAACGTTGTTAGCTCAAATATAAACACCTGTGTGATGGAACACGATGATGTCATAACTCCAACTGAGATGCTCAGAACGCCAGAAAACCTCACATGATGGTTAACACTGTCGCCCTGAACAGCTCTACATCAAATCTGATGTTACGTAATGTGGTGTTACCATGGCAACGCATCCCCAATTATGGGGTGTCATCATATGCCGTTTCCATGGAAACGCATCCCTCGCCATAAAACACGATGTCTCTGTACAGGTCCAATCGTCCCCCAATCTTCACTTGTATATCACCGGTCCATGCCTCAACAGCTCCATGCCAAATCTGAAATCTCACCATATGCCGTTTCCATGGAAACGTATCCCTTGCCTTAAAACACGATGTTGTTGTAACTGATATGAAAATGGTCAAAACACCACCAGACTTCAGATTGCAGTTAATGGTCCAGCCCTCAACATGTCTATGTGCCATTAGTGAATTTTCCTCAAAAGCTGTTGCCATGGCAACGCATCCCTTGCAATAAAACACGATATTGCTATAACTCCTTTGAAAATGGTCAAAAAGTGCTAAACCTTCCCATGTGTGCTAACAGTCCAGCCGTGAAGACATCTACGGTACAGTTTTGAGTTTTTCAAATGCTGTTACCATGGCAACACAATGCTTTCATAACTTCAGTGAAAATGCTCCAAACGGCACAAAACTTCACAGGTTTGGTAACGATGCAGCCATCAACATATCTAAGCGTATTATGGGGTGTCATCAAATACCGTTGCCATGGCGACAGATCATTCGCCATCAAGTTAGTTCAATAGTTTGCAGTTCAAATATTCTTCTGCTTTTCCAAAGCTTTTTTACTATATTTTCTTCTCTTATCACACATTCAAGCCCCCAGTGTTCATGTATCATTTCAATCTAAATTCTTCACTTTCTTCTTACACATTACATTTCAGCATAGCAATTCAGCATCAGCTTTTCAGCATAAAGCATTCCCACTAGCAATTTCTTCAGGAATTGCATTCTCTCGTTAATCTCTGTTTTGCTTTAATTGAACACCATTTTTCATTGTCCCCACGACTTGAGTCTATCTCTGTCGTGATCATGATATAAAATCCTTGCTATACATCACTATCGAACAATGGTATTTGTGTGGCATTCTCATGTGTAACGGAAAAGTACAAAGATCTGTGATAAATGTTACCCTGTCAAGTGTTGATTTACAGGTCAGGTCTATGCATCTGTGCAAATGTGTGCACGAGCGCATGTGCCAGCATGTTAAGTGTGTGAAAATGCCTGTGGTCATTTTTTATCTCTTAGATTAGTTTGTGTGGTTATATGTGTCTGTGTTTGCAGGAGTGTGAGAATATTTCCTTCTAACCCTTGGCAAGTTGAAATCTATTTATTCACTTGTACCTTTTTAATCTTTGATTACCATGCGGCAGTTTTCCAAAATTTCCAAAAACGGTTGAGTGATTAAGTGTTATTATTTTCCTGCTGTGTCCTGTCCGAGCGCAGGGCTAACTGGAACCAATAACTGTTAATTACTTAATTATGGAGATAAGAAAATGGTCAGGAACCAAATTGGCAATGATTAATGCAAAGTCTGAAAACATTTTCTCTCTCTCTCAATGAAATTCAGGTTAAGATCATGCTGTGTCTATATACAGTAAACACATTCACACATTTGAACTTGTTGTTTTAACCTCGGATCTCTATCTCTGCTTTCAGAACACATCTCTTTTAGTCTTTTGTCTCTGCCCATTAACATTCAATTGAAAGTGGATGAATACCAACCTTAGATTCATCATGTTTTTTTTCTCCCTTTCCCTTCCCCTCATGAATTATGGAGCACCTCCCCCGGTACATTTAGTCGAGCCGCTAGTAAATTAAATGCAGTGTGCCGCCATGCCACACAGAAGCAAACGGGCCAAACCGGAATATATTGGGCTGCACTGTTGTGGCCAAAACATTGATATACCCCCCCCGCCCACCGTTTCCAGGCACCACCTCTCATAAAAAGCTAGATGGCATGTTTACTTAAATACATCTTCTTTTATTCAAATATCATTTATAAAAAACAGCCCATACAATCCCCTATCAACAGTTTATTCAAAATGACTGATCATGAAGTAATTCAGGAATGATGTAAGCATAGCAGCGTAATTCAACACAGGCCATGGTGTAATGCAAAGTATTTGACCTGGAGGCAAAAGAGAAGTTATGACTGACTTTTAAATGCTATGCTTCAGACATGATATTCACCTCAGCTTGCGGTGCACAGGCCCCATATTTCTCTCCCGAAGCAGGCATGAATGGGGTTGCTGGCCTCCTTCTTGCCCCCTGATTTATAGTGCTATGGTAGTAAAATGGCAGACTAGGATAACACGGGTGGTAATAAATGACTATAAGACAGCGACTACCAGCTGTTAATGCTACTGCCATTAGACTGAAAAATGAAGGGTGCCAGTGATTTCGTCAGATTTATACGCTTTCTCTATTCCATGCATTAGTGCATGTCAAAGTAAAGTGGCAATCCATACATGAGCATTAATCGTCAGCTGTGCAATTTGGCTACAGCCAAAATATTATGCAGGATATTTTGAATAAGCGATGTCTGTATTTATCAAGCATTTGAATCAATCACCAGGATTCATGTTCAAATGTGAGGATTAAAACACTCCTTAGTGTGTTTAAGTTATTAAAAAAGTTTGCTGCACAAAATGTCAGCAAAGAGAACGAATACTATACTGTGAGAGTAAAAAGTGGGATTATTTTTCAAGAGTAACGCATTAGTCTTACGTAATTACCTTTTTTTAGTAGCAAAGAGTAATGCAAGACAAGATAAGGAATTAAAATGTGAAATGGTAACTTGGAACATTACACTTTATACACAGGCGTTTGATGTGATATGTGTGATGATCCTTGCTTTTACTGATCTGTTTCATGTTTCTTTTTTGAAAGTATACTAATATTGTGTTATTGACTTATTGTTACTTTTAAATCGGTATTTTTCCTGTGCTGCCTTTGCCAATCTACACACCTTCCTCTGCATCAGCCTCGTTGTTCTCCCCAACCAATCAGCTCCTTCCTGTTCTCAGGGTTTCCCCGCCTTTTTTGATTGTCTACCATGGCCTCATTAGTTTCACCTGTTGCGCAATCAGTCTTGCAGTCACCTGACCTCCTGTCCAGCTGCACCTCATCCCCTCTTCTGATTAGTTTGTATTTAAGTCCTGGGTTTCTCTTCATTGTGTGCGTTGATGCGTGCGTGCGTGCCATAATCCCTCAGAATTCTCCCACATTATGAGGAATGTCCTTACTAGAGAAATTGCTTTTGGTCCTATTCCTAAAAGGACCTGAACATATATTTTAACCAGTGAGAACAGGTTTTCTTCCTTAAGACGCTTGATAAATATTGGCCAAATTATATTTTTAAAGCCAGCTCATAAAAGAAAAAGGAGTTTCATGACAAAAAACACAAAAGAAAGACATTCCATATTAGCAAAATGGGGTATTTTTCCTTTGTTTCATCAGTGGCCTTGCGCACTACTGGGTTTGGGGAGAATAAAGAGGCACACAGCGATAAAGAAAAAAAGGATAGGACATGTAGGTTTGCTTTACATGGCCAAGGACAATTAGCAGCTTCATCGAGCATGGCCAACAAATACCATCCAGTCACCTCCCTCCTTCCTCATTTCCAGATGACTGGGCCCAAATTCTTATTCAGCGTTGCAGAGGACACCAAGGACCAATAGCTGTAAAGGGATGGGAAGAGCTGTAATTATGAAGGGATTGTCTCAAGTTCAATTGGCTTTGTACACACCATTTCATGCTAAACGGATATAAGAGGTGAATTACAAGTAGCCTCGTGACTAGACTGTGGGGAGAAAATCTCAGCTTCCTGATGTTAAGTCGGACGCGTAATTGAGTTGTGACTTAACTGCAGTGAAGTGCAAAAGTAATCGTCATCTCCACGCTTTGTAACAGGCTGTGTTTATCTGAGTACATCTGCATTTAAATCTGGGCAGCAACAGAGGAATCAGAGACACTTTGATGTTGGGGAAAACAAAGTCTGCACCAATATCTGTCATGATGAATGAAAACAGGCTTTTCATGGTGGAGATGTGGCCCTGGAGTTGGTCAATCTTTATGCATTGATTAAGGCTGTCTGTGCTGGTGAAATAGGCTAGATAACATTTGCAAAAATGGTCTTTGAGAGATGACTATGAAAGCAGATGTTGGCCTTTCATCTCTGCATCTGCGTGAGCCCATTACCGAGTTTCTGGGGGAAATAATGACTGTGCCTTCCAGTATGATGAGCACTTTTTAAGTGGACCTCATTCTTCATGACCTATATCCATTGTCTTACCCTGTCAGCAGTGGCAATAGCACAGCCATTCATGTCCCATCTCAAATACAGAGTCAGGGATATTTTTTGCCATAAAGCACACATGCCACTTCAAACTTGATAGTGAATGGGTTCCTCCTATGAATTGTTGGATTTGCATGAATATTTATGGAATCTTAGTCGGAGTTACAGCATGTGAGGTAATTACATTATAGATAGAGGGGGTGGATGTGAGTCATGGCATATTTTACATTCTCATGTACAAATTGGCTATTGTAGTAGCTATATAAAAAAGCCTCTTTGAATGAATGGCTTTCAAATTAGCTTGGTAAGCAAAGAATGAGATTTACTTTGAACCAAGTTAACCGTCTACATGCTGCTGTATTTCAGTTTTTGGGGCCACATTCCACTTTGTTTATGTTAAAAGGAAAGGTACATTCCTGTGCTACATTCTCATTTAATACCATCCTTTTGTGCAGGCTGACAGGATAATGTTGCATGTGTGTGGATCACTGCTGATGATACTCATACGAGGGGGAAATCATCACTGCAAACTTCCCTCTAATGCGCCCATTACTTTATAATGACGCCAAGTGTTCAATTTCACAGTGGTGGCATGAATTTGTAATTACCACATATAGATTTCCCAGTGTTTCCTGATTGCGGGAGAAACATACTGTATTCACTGTCGCCCCGGGTCCAATAGCCAGATGTGGAATAGTCTCCAGCTTGCCAGCAGCATCCCTCCCAAATGAGCCTCAGTCGGCTCCGATGGGAAGTGTTTTCCAGTTAGCTATCTTGCAGCGATCAATACTCCACCTCCTCCCATAATGTTCACAGAAACCCAAACTTCTAATGAGGGACTTTTGTAGCCATGTTCCCCAAGCCCCGTAATGCATGCGGTCAATATGAGAGGATCTGCTGGATGAACTCGAGAGGCAAGAGCGGGAGAGAAAGAGAAACAGGATGGCAGTGTTCAATAATAAGCACTAACAATCTGGCAGGCTGGACCTGACCCAGATACAGTTTACCTCAAACTGTCTCACTGTGCTATCTCCAAATGTGTATCTTGCTTGATAAAGGGCTCCGGTTTTCTTAATCCACGCTGAGGGATGAAGCACATTATGCCTTGCCCCATTTTGTCAAATCTAGATTCGATTTTTGCAAAGGTTAATGGCTACGCTTGCAAAAATCCAAGGCAAAATGTTTAGCATGGAGCCTTTCTGATCACAAATGGGCTAATATTTGTGGTCCAAGTTTGGATGTTTCCTGATGACCTTTGTCAGAAAAGAGCTGATGAAACAGAAGGCGAAGTCGATGCGATAGGCAGACAATGCAGTTTTCAAAAGATGAAGGCCATCTCTATAACTCTTGTTACTGCGAAAACTTTCCACTGCATATCTGAAGCTTCCAACTGAATGGAAATGTATGTATAATTTTAAAAGTTGCATTAAAATGCATTCCCTTCTTGGTGATAAAATGCATAGGTTATTTTATAGAAAACTAGACTGAGAATATACAGCAATGCTAGCAGCTCTGAGGCTAAACACAGCTGTGCTTTGGGCTAAATGCTAACATTAGCATGCCAACATTCTGACGATAAAACACTAACATAGCCTACTGATGATCGATGGGTTCAATGTTCATCATGGTCACTATTTAATGTCCAAAGTGTTGGACATTATAATTTTGACCTGATGGTGGCGCTAGATAAAGAAGTCATGGGACCTGTCAGTTTGATTTTACTGCAGACAAAAAACGTCTTTAGAAAATCCTTTGGTAAAAGAGTTATATCTTACCAATAAACATTTTCCTTCCTCAAGCGACACTGCTAGCGTAGGTAAAGGGAATTATTAAAAGGAGGTTACAATTGCTCAAATTCGAAAGTTTTGACTTCAACCTTTCTTATTCTATCATTTAAATCACATTATGCTATTTAGAATAGAGTAGAATAAAAGCACAGTTCTTACTAGCTGTATCTCTAGCCTGTTGTCAAAAACGTTAGCCGATTAATAAAATCAAAAGTGCACACTGTCGTCAACTAATAGAGATTAACTCAGTGCACCTCAGAGTGTCCTTTTCCACAGAATAAATGAGGAATTAACAGCTCCTTCAGACAAGGTTCCCCACCGTTGTAAATGTTAAGCTGAGTTTAATGCAGCCAGGTTGATACATTTTGCAGGTCTTAGCGTATTAAAAAGAGATTTAAATGAGCTTCGTTGATCAAACTGCTGGAAGCCTTTGTTCTCCAGCCCATGATTTATTCAGAGACACCGCACTCGGACCGTCACTATTTTCTCTCTGTCGTGTTTCGGGCGTGCGTTTGCCGGCATGGTTCATTTGTGTTGAGAAATGCCATCTGGCACAGGCATCGAAAGCTTTGTCAGAAAGAGAAGAGAGGGAGGGGTTGGCCACAGGGGGAAAATAATATATCAATAGATAGGTGCAGCACCTAAAAAGGGCTTGAAATGGACCACAGGCAAATTAGAATGTTAGAAAATAACCTCTCCCCTCTTGGAAGAAACAATATCCAGGAAAAATCCTGATATATACTTCAATAGGCTGGTACTTTGAAGTCATACCTTTTTGTCTTTATGTTTTTGTCAGATTCATACACCAAATAATTGATAGCCGAATAAGGTGTAAAGGGGGGCTCTTGAGCAGCTATTGTAATGGTCCGTGCTCCAATTCAAGCCCTTCAACAACTCTTATTTGACACTATTACAGTACATCACTCTCCTGTCGCTTTTCAATGCAATAGACGATGTAAGGTGGCTCCCTTTTCTTCCTGTCTCTGTTATTACTCTTTGCTTGGCTGCCTGCCAATGGCTCGTGTAAACCACAGTTGTCCTTGCTGATGTACTTTGCTTTGTGGTGTACAAACAAAAGTGACAAATCCCCTCAAGTCCAAAAAGGGCCATTATCTACTGCTTCTTATGCGGCGCAGCATCCGTCTTTTTACGACCACATTATGTGTACTCACATGAAGCATGTTTGACTGTGGAGTGATGAATGGTATTCAATATGAAATAGATGTGCTGAAATGTGGCAAGGACAAACAATATAGCTGGTGCCTGCTATTGAAAATGTAAATCATTAATGTCAGGCTATGCTCATGCGGGATTACGATCCATCACATGTCCTATGGGACTCATTGATTATGAAAATAAGATTATTGGTAACGGAACAGCAATGTACACTATATTACGGCTAATTGCAGAAGCCATACTGTGACTGTGAAAGAGAATTGGGGTTGTACCGTTTCTAAGAGTTACATTTACAGTTCATTTGTTGAAACAGCGAAGTCAATGCCGTTTACATTTGAAGACCGCAGAGAGTATGTACTTTTGGCTGACATTGTGAACATGTCCAAAGGAAAATGAATTCAGGCAGTTGCTTACATTTCCATTTGTAAACAAAGAGCATAAATCATGTGAAAACGGAATGGTTAATTGCTTTTCAGCTAACTTGTATTCAGGAGAATTTGGTATAAAGAGAACTAAACCCCATGTCCTCAGGTCAAATTGCTATATTTGGAAATACATGTTTCTTTTGGAGATCAAGTCAGGCATATGAGAATCTTTTCCTTCGACCACCTTTCCTGTTTCTATCTCTCTTTCCTCCTGAGTGATACCGTGTCTTCTGCCTCTGTGCACAGGTTAACGGAAAGTTGAGACAGAGTTCAATCAATGCTCCAAATTACCAGACGAAGGACGATGGAGCAGCCCATTATGGCTGACCTACTTAGGGTCTGGTCATAAAAGCCAAACAAAGAGTGTTTCCAGCCATCCTTGGGAAGTCATGTTTGTCTTGTAAAACAAGTTTTTCTCATTACTGACCTGTCTGGCTAAGGGAAGGCGGAGAGTAAGGAGCAGAAGCCACGCAAAAACGTATTAACAACTGGATCCAAATGCAGCCAGAGCATCATGTTTATTTCAATACATCATGGCTTTTCCATACTACTTTTCCATTATCATGTTAAATGAAACGTTGATAAGTGTACAAAGTGACCTAACATAACCATGTCTTAGATCTTATGATGCCACAGTATTTACACATTTAACACAATTGTAAAATGATGAACTTCTTGAACCTTGTGTCAGGGTCAAAGCTCCTTCATATAAACTCAGGCATGTGCTGGTGAAGGACAAAGACTCCTGGGTTGAAAGAAACACAATAGTTATTCCTCATCCTTGAAGTCTTTTCTTTCGCAAGGACAAAACATATTTTAGGGCAGTTAAGCAAGTCGGGTAAGCTTACGTTTCGTACTAAGAAGTATTTGCTCATTTACACATACAGGATTTTCTCTATAGGCTACACAAAATATACTACTCTTTAACGTCATACTTGGTGCAAACAGTAAATATGAGATTTCACTAGCTGTTTTTGCTTGTTAGTTACAGCTGATAAGTTGCTGTGTACCAGTTAGAAATTAAACAAGAACATTGCTTTAAATTTGGTTTAATACATTATCAAACTACATACCTGCATATGTTGTGCAAGAAGGGAAAGCCTCACAGGGATGCAGAGTAACAAAGCGGAACAGGTCTTAGCGTTTGCTCAATTTCCCTGCTTCGATTGCGCATAATTGTGTCAACATAAGTTTCTCAGGAAAAGTTTTGGTCTTTGAAAGAGCTTTTGCAACGTTCATCTCCAAACTTGATGATGCTTAAAGATGCTTATCCACCAACTCCAGTAGAAGTTTGTGTACCAGACGGTAATTCGAAAAACACTGTGGCCCGGGATCAAATCCGGCACTGGATGCTTCCACACACACCTACACTCACACATGCTCACCCTCCACCGACAATATAATTATGACAAATGCAGTAAGATGAGAGGCAGTGAAGTGATGTAATAGGGTCAAGGAAAGTTGAGATGCATGCGTCACTAAAATGGCAAGTTATGCAGAGCCTGACGATGGAAGCCGCATGATAACCATCAAGCAGCTGATGGAGAGATGAGTAGGATGTTAGGTTGAACATGATTGACACAAATGGGCAGAAAATGTATATTGCATATCATTTTACTTTGAAAATAATTCCCTGTATGTAAACTGACATGAGGGACATTATCTTTTCAAATTGATGAAGGCCATGATGCCTTTGCAGTGTTTCAGTTTACATCTCATGGTACCAGTTTTTCTTAAGGGTTTTAAAGAATCTCCATACTTCTGTTTTATAATAAATGAAAATGCGAGAGAAGTCTCGATATGCAACCCGTGGCTAATAAGTATCCAACATTGAAGACATCTGCATCAGGGCATGTAGAGTGCATGACCAGCTGGCTGGGTGGGGGTGCAGGATGGGATTGAACTGTGTCTGTGTGTAAAGGGAGATTGCAGTGCCTCATTAGGCTACCATCTCAGAAATATAAAACCTCAGGCCATAGCGAGACAATTTGATCCTGGAGGATCATTGATTTTCATCCAAAATGAATTGATGCTCAAAGACGTCATAAACATGGGAACATATGTGCAGGCATGTGCACTGAGGCAAGGCTCAGTCAGTTCACATGATGCCATAACGGTTTTTATTTATGTACTTTACCATCACAGCAGCAATATTGCTTCTATTATCAAGGTTAATTGTGCCATTTTTCATGGTAAATACAGAAAATGCTATTGGAATGTTTTATGATGGAGTTCTCTGGATGACTGCAATACACAGGATATTGTCTAAGTACAAACTAAATTGGATTTACAGGAGCCTATATCATACAATTTTAATTCAATCCTATATTGTTTGTATGTGCTATAGAGCAGTGCTTACCTTGAGGCCATGTTCTATGAAACCAGTCCTTGTAAGTCATTCGGTGAGAAGCTTACTCATTCGTATGCTAATGTTATGGGTTAATATTTGTTCCTCTGATTTGCAATAACCCAAAGTCCACCTCCCCTAATAAGCCCAATGAATAATGCACAATGCTTATACAATGTTTAGAAATGCATATCTTTGGAGATCCCGGCCAACCTTGGGTGAGCTAATGGGAAGAGACTATTCTCCCTGGAGGATGTAAAAGAGGCTCATCAAAGCCCAGTAACACTCCAGCCTCTGTGATATGAGAGGTGAGGCTCAAGTTTAAAAACTCACAATGTAGTGTTTTCCAGCTGCAGCTTTAGGGATTAGTTTTGAATAATTTTGAAAGTGTTGGATATGGTTCTGTGTATTTAATTTGTTTAACTTTGGTAATAACTTCATATTACCCCCCTTTCTACCAAAAGGGCACCTGTCTATCAAACAGAGTGCTATGTACAGTGCGTTCCTGCAGGCGCTGCTTATCTCTCCGTCTTCTCTCAGCCACACTGTTTTCATGTTCTCTGCCAAGCTCCTCTTCTGTTTGTCCTCTGCAAACCGGCATTGGTGGTGATATAAACATAAAATGCTTGTAGGCTGGGATCCAAGCCTTGAAGTGCTTTAAAAGTTGTTAGCTGCATTTTAAAATCAATCCTGACAGGAAGGCAGTTGGGAGTGATTTAGTCCAGGACAGAAGCTGAGTTCTGGACAGTCTGGAGTCAGTACAAATATTTTTGATCCAGTCCTTTGTAAGAAACATAATAGAACCTGTTTGTTGATGTGCTGAGTGCAAATTACAAAATATTTTTCAAATGAGGGAAATACAAAAGGACCAAGAATTGAGCCCTGTGGTATTCCATGTCTAATTCTAAGTGATGAGACACAATCAAACATTCTGGCATTCAAGAAAGACAAACAAACTTTGAGGAGATTTAAATTTCACAACCAAGAGCTTCATTCTGTCAATCAGTTTACACAATTAGAGCTGGCTGCAATCAGGTCAAGTAGTACTACAACAGAGGACAATCAGCAAGACATTTTTTGTATCGAGGACAGCACTTTATTTAGCAAGCATTTTGCACTTCCATGAAAGATGTAGATGTTGTTGACAATTGTGTTTGCCCTGGCACAGCAGCAACATATACCACCATTATTTATAGTGGTTCAACGAACAGTTCCTTGTAAATATGATAATATTCCCAGAGAAGTATTTATTCAAAAAAGGTCAAATTTGCAATTCATCACGGATATATGAACTAGATATTACATAAAAGTTAGTGATAATGTAATCGGAAAAACAATTCAAATGCTTACTCACTTACTTACTACTATATTTTGTATTCTTTCACTTTTCTAGCTCAATCAGCTGACTTGGGCATTCACACTTTCACTTGAACAAAACACATTTAGCCTCTGCTTTCATTTCCTAATCTTTTTTATTGTCAGATTGATGCAACCGTCATCCTATTTACTTTTAGGTTTTTCTCAGAACCACTTGGCCATGCATAGGTCTTTCTAATGTGATCTCTTTTCCAACATGAAATACTTTTTGGGGGTTGGTAAGAAGAGAACTGGAGGACGCTGTTACACGTCACCCTGTTTAATTCTTGCAGTAATGGGATAGAACAGATTGAATCTGTCCAAATGGGAATAGTTGACATGGGGACAGGACTGTGGTTGGATCTAAGAAAAATGTGATAGTTTCTATCCCCTAATTAAAGAAAGATAAGAACTTTTCCCAGTTAAAGCTGCTTAAGGCAAAACCCCAATGGTGTGCAGGTTCACTAATTAGTCAAGATGCTCTCAAAGTAAGAACCTTACTCCACGAATTAATAATTTTGTGGAGCGGTTAATTTTACATTTCATCAAAACTTCAATATGTTCACGAGGGCATGGTAGGTTTTTTAATTCCTTGTAAAGTCAGTGTTGTTCACTGTTTTTATTTGTATCTAAATACTACACTGGATCCATGATGGATTATGAAACAAATTCAATCTATTTAGATAAGTTAGAAAAATCAGTGTCTACGTTTCATAAAACATTTCAGCAGAACTAGTTCATTCATGCTTTTTTGCCCAGCATTTTCAGTATTAACGTCCTTTATATTTATAACCAGTCTTATAGAACTTGGCACTTAAATTACATTAACAATCTCACATTGGGCACTATAATAATATTTGAAAACCTGCAGTGAAACAGTGCCGTATCAAAGATTGAACATAGGCAAGCAACAACAACCCTGCAGCTCAGATTCACTATCTCTGTTTGAGATGCATGTTTTCATCAGCTCGCCACATGTTTACATCACATATACTGTACATCTCTCAGCCAGTGAGAGTTTGGGAGAGTTGGCACCGGCTCAGATGCACCCCCTCTCCTCCCATCAACACTCCCTCCTACAAAGAAACACATTCCGCCTTCCCATGGATACCCATCTGCCCCGGAGCCAAATTCCAGCCATGTTTTCTGGGAACGTAGCGCTCTGCTTAAGAGAGCCTCCCCTGAGAAGGCCCGGGCCCACCCCCACCCCCCCACAAGGGCCGAAAAACGCTACAAATTATTGAGGGAGCTGACACTGAAGGCTTTCTTTTAACGCCTGACAGGTACTGCTGGGCCATTATCAAGATGTTAATAGAAGCGCTGTGACACAACGGGGATAGAGAGGGGTTTCCAAGGTGTACATCTTCAGGGTGGAAAGGCCTTGTTGCATCAGCCATGTTTTGGCATCAAGCATTGTTGAATATTCATTAAGAGACACAATCATATAGAGCTCAGTGTTGCCAGCATCTACGTGATACACTGATACATTTGTATAACGTCTTTCGAGTGGAAAATAACTGAGGGGGAGCTAAAGAGAGAGGACATGTAGCATACGAAACGCTACATTCCTCATAGCGCTATCAAGCCGCCATGAGAAGATGTCAGAGAGGGTGCCTGAGGCTGCTCTGGTATGGTTCACCCTTATCTGCACAGATGATCCCTTCTGGCTCCGACCTGGCAAGCATCAGCCGGCTCCATAATCATCCCGATAATGAAAGAAGTGCAGATCAGTGGTAGAAGCACTCACATGCTGCCACCACACATGAGGCAGCTTTCTGTGTGGCAACAGGAAGCAATCACTCAAATGCATGTCCATAAAAACCAAAAGACAATAAAAATGTCTTTTTTTAAATGAATGATCTCATTTTTTTTCTCTCTTTGGTGCCCATTTTCGTTGTCTGATTGCAGTTGCTTTAAGTGCTGGTCAGTGGTGGTAAGAAACAAAGTATCTGTTCAAAAAGGTGGACTATATAGTTTTGAGGTGCCTTTATTAAACTTTTGTGGCTCTACATAATAGAGTGAAATATTGTATTGCACTGCATAACATTTATTCTAAAGCTGTTGTTGTGACCTTTCAAACAGCGATTATACCTAGAAACAGATATGATATGCTAATAAAATTAGTTCCCATTCTGTTTGGTCTTTGGCCTTTTGTTGGAAATTGATAGCAGTCCTACCAAAGAGACAAATTTATTCCAATGAATTCAACATGTAAGAAAAAATATATATAATGGATTAGAAACTACAGTATACATTTGTTTATGTTCACTTTTCTAATTTGACAGCATCGTGTTTGTATTTAGTTGAGCGCCTCATCTCTCATTGTGTTTTCATATTAGCACGTGCATTGCAGCTCCTGCTGTACGTTAAAGGAAGAAGGCAATGAAATCATTTCCTGTTGTCACCGCACTGTTTGGTCTCCTGGCAACAAAACAGCGACATCGGAGAGGCCAACTTCTGAGAACTGCTTTGATCCTTGAACTGTGTCTCCTGATAGCCGTGATCTCATACTGTAGATGAAATGTTATATTAACTTCTTTCTCATAATGAAACTGTGCTGTCAAGCCAGACGCTCCTATTGATTGATATAATGAAACATTTTGTCAGTCACTGAAGTCTCAGACAAATCAATCAGTCTTGAAGACCCATTCATCTTGGATATCTGACATTGGCTGGCTTTTTCATGATCATATTTGCATCCACAATCTTTTGCATGATCTTCACATAAACCTCAAAGTGTTGCAATGAAAAGACACACAAAGCAATATATTCACCCATACATGCCTTCCATGATCCAATCTATGTCCAATAACTCTCCACATGTAAAGTCTGATATTGTGGATCCATACTCTCCATCTAGACTCACTGAAAACATTGTATAGGATCAATGCATTCGGCCTCAAGGCCTGAGATGTTCTATTAACAGTTTCACACAGCCATTTAAATCAGTGGGAGGAGATCGATTCCGAGTCATCCAGTGTATCGGTGATGGTTGCTTTTTACGACTGGAATGTTAGTATGAATAACACACTGACAGTCTTTCCTGTGGCCCTTTTGTCGCTAGAAAACCGTGTTACGGGAAGTGGCACATGCTGCAGAATGTGGAAACATACACAAGCCGGAAGTGAGAGATGATGGAAGAAATCAGATGTAATGAGGGGATTACAAAAGATGACATCTGCAAAGTGGAGACAGGGTTCAAACAAAGTGTTTTTGGCTCTTTCAAGGATAACTCTTTTTAAAACTGAAAGAAAATCTCTGTCAGTGCCAAGAAACGAAACACAGCCATGAGTTGCTTCAGATTGAGTTTGTTTTCAGGGTCAAAAGCCTCTAAAACAACATTTAGACTATCACATTCAATCTTTACAAAGGTACTGGAAGATGATTAAATTATTTGTGATCTCTAAGTATCTTTCATCAAATCCCATGGCTGACCAAACTAAAAAATGACCATTTATTGAAATGCTTTGAAGTCTTTCCATCTAATACTTCATATATTATTAACACATGGCCAGCTACTAAAGTATTATGTACTATAATGAAAAGGGTTTATTCTTTATAACTTTATATAATGTATGTACATATTCTAGTACTTTGATTTACTTTACGAGTCCTCAAAACTTCAAACACTTTATTTCAAGATAAAGAAAATGTTGTAGGTTTGATTAAATATTCAAAAAGAAAATATATACTATATTATGCTAAAAGCCAATGTTGATTGTTTTATCTTTAACAAGATCACAGTCTACCCTTAACAAGATGTCTTATCATAAGGATTTGAATCATGCTTTACACTGCAGTGTGGGAAGACCATTGTGATTTGTGACCAAATGACCACACATGATGGAGGATGACCGGACGCACAGGCAGCTGACTGTAGGGCCTAATATTAGTACAGGAAGCCGGTGGAACAAAGAATAACTAGAGAGTCTACAACAATAGACGTCCACCCAGTGGGAAACAGAAGTGACTTCAGCTTCTGTTTGTTCCTCCATCATTCCTTGTGAGCGGTAATTGCGCAGTGAAACATCCTGTTTTGAGTTACCTAACTCAATAGAATGACTGCTGCAATAAACAATAAGAATATTTCCAAAGCTGTGTAATGGAAAGAATCACTGGGAAATGGGCATTGACAGAAGAATGTGGCAATTGAAGTTAATGCAGAAAAACAACTTTTATGCTCCTTGTCCGACGTCCACATGTTTCGTCCTAAATAAGAGGTCAAGCTGCATGGTTTATGTTGCTGTAAAGATGACAGCGACCAAAGGACATTATGGATTGAATTGATAAGATTCCAACAGGGGGGTAAAGGTGTGATTTATGCCAGGAACTTGCGCACAGGGTGGCCTGGGTCAGGGAGAAATCCGTTGGCCAAGGTTCTCTGTGAGAGCAGATTAAGTGTTGATACACAAACTGCCACCTAAAATACAGACTCAACTGTGGGAGCCGGGAACCAAGCCAGAAAGTGAATGGCAAATCCATCACGTTTTCCAACACACATAAGGGCCTACAATCCATGCAAACAAACCCAGGCTAAAAGATTAGAGACAGAAGATGGGGGGGGGGGGAACCAGTCTGACAACAGGAAGTGATGTAAAGAGGCAGGTGCTGCTTCCTGCTGCTGAGATACAAGCATGGAGAAGGAAGGAGGCTGGGATATTTAAAGAGGGGGACTAGGGATTTGGGCTAGCAGATGGTGATTCTCTCACTGTGGAGGGAAGTGAAGCTGAGCGAAGATACGAGGAGAATGGTAAAGAGTGCGGACAGGGGAGGAAGGATGTAAGTTGGTCCCAGGGGGAGGATGAGGTAGTGGGGTTATCCACCGGCTGGGCTGGGTGTGCTCAGTGCGCTCTCGAACTGTATGATCCAAGCAGGCAGGGTCAGGGAGTCAGAAGGAGTCTCTGCAACTGCAGGAGACTGAAAAACTCAAGAAAAGATGGAGAGAATAAAAGAGTCCAGGGCAATGGGTCATAAGGAGATGTGGTGATATTTTTTAAGTGTACTTCCTGGGTAATAATTCAACCTATTGGGAAATCTCTCTTGCTAAAAGTTAGATGAGAAGATTGACACCACTCTCCAACTTCTGTATGTTAATAAGTAGCCACTTAGCTTAGCTTATTTTAGCTTAGCATTAAGACTGCAATCAGCTAGCTGGTATGCCNTGCATTTATTTAGCTGTTCTTCTGTTTTACAAATACATCACAGACCTCTGTTTTTCTGCTTTCCCGTTTCACTTCCAGAAACATACACACGTTCCCTCACTGTCGCTCTACCATCCACAAACACACATGCACAAGCCACACCCCTCTCCCTCTCTCTTAAAGGGACAGCGATCTCATCTCACTCTGCATGACCCTAATATCATAACATGTGTGTTCTGGAGAATCACAGAGCGGACGATCGTCCTTATTATTATGCCGTTTACACGAATTATTTAAATGTCTTTGTTAAATTCGGCATCATGTAAGTTGCGCTGACAGGTCCACACACTGCTTCCCCGCAGCGAGGCCCCCCTGCCCTCCTGCTGATAGTTGACGAGCGTCAAGCTCCTCAACCCTCCCGTTGATAATTCTCGATCGTTGGCACGCTGATAACATTTTTTTTTTAAATGGCACTTCATATCAAAAAGGTTGCCGACCCCTGCACGAGATATATACAGCAGCCTGTGAGCAGTATCAACAGTGTGTATGAATATGCTAAGATATATAAAGTATGAAAACGGTAAGCAGTGCAAGTATAGTATAAAATATATAGATATTAATTTCATGATGATAAACATTGTGGAACAATGAGGAAAAATGTGAATGGAAGTGTACTGGAAATTCCAGTAAATTCCAATGTTAATAAAAGCTGTAGGCCTATATACTTTTTTTGGGAGTTTGATTTATTTTTAATATAAATACAACACTAAAACCTATAATTGCACACTAAAACCATTATTTAAAAAAAAGAACTTTCACATAAACCTTTTTTGTTTGTTTTTTTAATTTTCGGCGCCCCCCATAGATTGATGCACCCTTAGCATTCACCTATACTGCCTATGCCAAGGGCCGGCCCTGGACACACACACAAACCCCGCCGGGTAGGCAGGACCCCCGGCAGATGAGTAGTCGGCGGGACCCCCAACGGCACAGGACACAGGGTTGGCAGGACCCCCGGCAGAAGAGTAGTCGGCGGGACCCCCAACGGAACAGGACCAGGAGTTGGCAGGACCCTCTGCAGGACAGGAGATGCGGGGCCTCCAACGGAACAGGACAGAGGGTTGGCAGGACCCCCAGCAGAAGAGTCGTCAGCGGGACCTCCAACGGGACCAGACACAGGGTTGGCAGGACCCCCAGCGGAACCTCCAACGACCCCCGGCAGAAGAGTAGTCAGCGGGACCCCCAACGGGACAGGACATGGAGTTGGCAGGACCCCCGGCAGGAGAGTAGTCGGCGGGACCTCCAACGGGACAGGACATGGAGTTGGCAGGACCCCCAGCGGAACCTCCAACGGCACTTGAGTAGGGACTGGAGTGAGGACTCGAGAGAGGGCTTGAGAGGGAACTCGAGAGGAAACTTGAGAGTTGACTTGAGAAGTGACTTGAGAAGGATCTCGAGAGGAAACTTGAACGGGAACTCGAGAGGAGACTTGAGAGGGAACACGAGCGGTGACTTGAGAGTTGACTCGAGAGGAAACTCGAGAGAGGGCTTGAGAGGGAACTCGAGAAGTGACTTGAGAGGTAACTCGAGAGGGGACTCGAGAGGAGACTGGAGAAGAGACTTGAGAGGGGACTCGAGAGGGAACTCGAGAGGGGACTCGAGAGGGAACTCGATAGGTCTCAAGTCTCTTCTCCAGTCTCCTCTCGAGTCCCCTCTCGAGTTACCTCNTGCAGCAGATACCTTTGCCCAGCTGAGAGTGACTCATATCTCATGACTTCCCTTCAATGCAACTTGTTGTTCCAAGCAGCAGTTTCCGGGAAACAGGCTGAGTGGTGAATTATACCATCACCCCACCACAGGCTCCAGGGAATAAGACTGACATAAACAAATATACCCACTACAAACTGTGCATACTAATGGCCTTAATTACTCGTCAAAGAGACGTTGATGCAGAGTGAAGTCTGACCCTTTTCTCATAAACCTGCAAAAAGTAATGTTTTAAGTCCAAGGCAGTAGAGGCAGGTGATGAGTCAGTTCTATTCGGGCTTATATCCCTACTGATACTTATAAGTTCTGTTATTATATATAATGAGACCAAAACGAAAATGTCAGTAACAATGTTAATGTTTTAAACACCCCAATTACTCAATTATTATCCGTAACAGGTACAACAAAAGACGAAGATTAAAGAACATGTGCTCACTATGCATGCTAAATGGGTTGTCAGTGTTGCATTATTACATATTATATGGATTATTATTGCTGAACAAACAGCATTTTAATGTTGTAGCTGGCTCCGATAGCTAAGGAGACCCATATTATACTGTAGGCGTTTTCATTTACTCTATGAATACGCATTTAATTTTATATGCTCATAATAAGGTTTTAAAAGTCTGCATTTGCAAAATAAATTAAATTAAATGTAGTACCTCAGAATTGTACTTAACTGCGGTAAAAATGAACTATCCATCATTAACGATAAATAATAACAGTAAAGAAAAGCACAATGAAGTGACCTGTGGAGTGCAATAAACCCCTTTTTTAATGGGCACCTTTGCCACTGCCCTAACAAGCACTGAGTAAGACTCGGCTCAACATGTTGACGCTAATAATGAAGAGTGTGTGAACTTGTCTCTTCCCTGAGCCCCTAACATTGTCATTTTGAAGCCTTCCGCCCGGACAGACACCATGAAGCGGCGGCAGCAAGGTGACACAGGGAGACGGACCGATACGCCGGCAGACAGGTAAACAGACAGACAAACAGGGCCAGGGCAATACCCCAGAGAGCAATGACACAAGCCAGTGCCTCCCTTCTGCAACACAGGACGGGAGGGGGGATGGGGGGGAGCGGGTGGCTTTCCAGTGACTGAAGAACCGAGTGTAGACACAGCAGCCCACTCGCCTCAAACAACCAGCCTGTAATGACTGGAGACACAGCTGCCTTCCCAAGGGGGAAAACACAAGGAGAGGGTGGGAGGAGAGGGTGGGGGGGGAGCACAGCACCGGCTCTTCCCCAACGAATCCTAATGGCTGAGGCTCAATAAACAACAGCGGTGGCAACAACAACCCAAATAAGCCGTGACAGCGCGTGGGGTACCTGAGCGAGTTCCTAATTGATCTTCCTCGGTTGGAGACTTCCCGCTCCCATTGTAAGACACGCACCCTCCTCATACATGCTATCGCTATTCTTAGCCCAGGTGTTGGAATTCTCATTTTGCCCCATCTGCTTAAACATATTCCAATATCATTTATTCATAGAGAGTCTGCTCTTGACATCATAGAAGGTGTCCCACAGGAGTTGCCTTATTTCGTTCTAAGCTCCAAATTCAGCTAAAGCAGTCGCGTCATAAGCCCACAGCCGGCTGACCTATTGTTAGAATTAATTAGCAGCCATGGCCGATTTTAGCACAGTTATTTGGGACTTTCTGTACCTAGGTGTGATATGTGGGTCAGTGGGGAGCGACGCGGCTGGGCGTTGCAGCATCTCACACTATCAGCGGGTGACAGCCGCTCAGAGCAGTCTCAATAAGCCTGCTGACCAGCACAGTTAACATTCCCTCCCTTTACAGCCGCCTAATCCGGGAATTTAACAATGCGCCTGGCCTTCCAAACCAAGGATCAAATTCTCCCGGTTGACTCCGTATTAGCCAAGCCAGCACATGCAGCCCCGGCCCCGTGCCCACCCACAAAGCCGAAATTCACACACTCACGCCCGAGGTTCATTCTCCAGCCCTGGCCACACGCAACACTGAGTAACAGGGGGATGTTAATAAGCCCTGTAAATGTCTTCGTCCAGTTTTCTGCCTCTTTAATCCTTCTTGCTCCTTCATGTGTGTTTCCCGCTAACCTTCAACATAAATGTAATCCAATTGAGATGGCTGCCGGGGTCTTTAACTTGCATTATGCCTTGTGACATTGACAAAAAGGTGAGGGGAGCGGGGCCTTGTTTGCGCTGAGGCAATAGTATCAAATCCGGGGAGAAATCTATTTCCTTGAGAAGACATGCCACAGAGATAGGAAAACTGGACACATCCTGACATGCAATTAGGGTATACTGCACTTTGGGAGCATAGCAATTAGCGGGTGTCATTTTCAAGTGTTTTCTTTCCGTTGTCACCCCTTCCAGTATGGGCTTCTAGCGTTTCAGTCCAGGCTACTACAAGGTCAGATAGGAGAGATACCCTACGCTGGTGTCGGAACCTCTCAGCTGTATGCGGTAATTACTGGTGTCCTTGATATTTGATGTGAAATGGGGATGGTAACCTTTAGTGTTTGCCTGTTAGTCCACCCCTCCTCTCGCCTCCCCCCCTCACTGCATCCTCCCTCCTCACAGCTCCTGGGAGTAGGGACGGTAAAAAACAGAAGGCGCACTTTGGAGCGACATGGGAAGTGTGCCGGCTGGTGTCCAGGGACATGGTTAAACATCTAACGGCCAAATGGTTCTTGTCACTTTCTGTGACGCGAGGGGACACGTTTGATGGCAGCTGATGTCCGGAAGAAGACAGATGCACGCTTTGGTCCTATTTATTTTTGAGCAGAGAAATAATTAAAAACATTACTCGTACTGAGGAATGATCAAGTTTTACACATAACTAGGTTATCCAAATTCCCAGAATTAGGGTATAAATGTCTCCTCAGACATATTTACTTGCTTGTTCCTGCCGGCTGTGAATTATAGCTGTAGATACTTCCAATGTTTACATTAAGTAGCTTTGCAGGGAGAATTTAAGGGATCGCTGTCATTGTTTCCAACTTGCAGACTTTCTCGTGGATTTCGTGACTTTCAGATTTGTTTTTTTTGTTGATAGCTACTTTTATTTGGTAAAGAGTCGGTTACAATGGCCCGGGTTTTTTGGTTGAATCATTCATTAGATTTTCTGGCTCCTCCAATGAAACCTCCTTAGTTTTAAGGTTATTTAAGAAGAACTCAATAACTTTCCAGCAGATTAATGTGATACAATTCTAGTGTCAAACTCTGCACAGCAAGGAAATGTCTAAGAAAAAACAATAACACACTTCTGAACAGAGGGGAGCTTTATCCTTAAAAAGACTAGAGTATTTAAACTTTTAAGGACACTAAAATGAAGCGGGAACAATACATATGCTATAAAACGTCTGCAGCACCGTTTGTTAGGTAATGAGACATTCTTGAGAGGATTTGCTACCGCGGACTGGACTTGTGATTACTTGTTCATATGAAAGCTTATGCCATAGCCAGAGCAGCGAGACTCCAACATGGCCTGTAGCTACTAATTAGACTAACAACAGCTCCACCATCAGTCCCTAATGAGCGGCTTTAATTGGCAGCGCAACAAAAAAAAGCCTTGTGGCCATTACTTTAAGCTACACCTGTGATGGAGCAACTCCTCAGTCTGCTGCCTTTATAAAATACAGTGGAATCGCACGTGGCTGGATTGATTGTCCTGTGTTGAGGGAGATCCGGCCCATCTCTGGGTTTTGTTAGAGTTCCGTGCGTCTGTCATCGCTACTAGTGCTATGAAATCAGCATGTTTCGCAACGCACTTGGAATAGAATGCTATAGAAAACCCTATGTGAACACATCCAAGTGCAAAAGCAGCGTGTTGCAACATGCCAGGTGTTTTGACAGTCGGCCGGTGTCTCTCAAGCACCTACATCAAGTGTGTTGTGCCAACCTCCAAACACTCCCCCAGCTGAATAGCACTGGCTTATATAACAAGGCTTTACACTCATCAATCTGTACGCCCCGTGTTTACCTTTGCCCCCTCGCTGTTTTACTTGGAGTTCTCGTTCCGAGCAATGGAAAGGGTGAGGCGCTCGTGAGCAAACACACGCAAACACCTGCATATCTGAGATGCCTGGCATGAATTATCATCACGGTCCACTATAAACACACACACACACGCGCGTTGATCTACGCTGATCGACGTGCAAATGCCTTACAAAAGCTGAGGAACTCCAGGGTTGTGTTCTGACAATACGTGGCTGCCAGGAAACAGTACGGGGATTTGAATGGGATAGATTGCCAGGGGCCTCGGTTGGGACATGTCACTGAAGACGGGGCAAAAGCAACAACATAAACTCTTCCTCTCACAGGTTTGTGTCGAAACATGTTTTAAAAAGGAGGTGCCTACTTTTACAAACTGGCAAGGTGGAGAATATCTCACCGTTTGTTAATTCCCCTGAAATATAAAAGTGGCATCAATAACAATATCACAACTGTTCTGCAATAGGCTATAATACTGCAAATACAATTGGTTGGGGAATTCAGCAGTAAAACGATAATGGCTTTCCATTACAGTCATGGCAATGAAGACATTTGCAGCCACATTATCTACACTTATTGATATTTTTTTGTCATTACTTTTGCAGCTAATTTCAAGTCAGCCATTCTATACGGCTCCTATTGATTCGGTGTGAAAACACGGAAAAGTGGAGCAAAGATATGAAGGTGAAAGGAGGGGTGAATGTGACAGAGGGACTGAGGTCAGCAGCATTGTGCAGTCGTGATCTCCATCTTCATCCATTGTCCATCCGTGGGTGCCGGGCTGAATGGGAATTTTCTTTGATAAACTTTTGACCTCGACGTATCTCCTCCTTGTGCAAACATGTTGACCTTGGTTCGCCATTCACTGAAATACTGAGAGCACGATAACATATTCCTGAGCTGATACTGGCATCCACATTCTTCGGTTGCAACGGGAAAAGTTTGTAAAAGTTGTTCGCTGCTTGTGTCATTGGGTAAAGTTGCATTTAATGGCCCTATTTAGGGAAACCAGGTCAATGCCTCTTCTGCTGCGAGAACATCCTTCACTCCAATCCCAAAATACAAGCTCCGCTGCTCCCTCCTATGTGAGATTCGTTACCCAGAACCAAACCGTGCCAGGGCATGCCGCCGAGCATTTGTCAAAAATTGCTCAAGCAGTTGCTGGTTATTATTTATGGTGTCTTGTCACAGAGCCTAGTTGTTGATTCTCGCTGCGGGCGCCTGCATGCATTTTCATCTACCGCCCTTTCATCAGGCGTCGTTAGCATCAGGTTGTGACCGATGTTCACGAAATCTCTCAGCCCTAACCGGGAACCTCTTGGAGGTGTTTTTTTTCATATATACTTCAATAAAATAAGAGCTGGGACAAGGGGGAGATGAAGGGAGCTTGGGGGGAGTGATTGCCACCTGCCACTTCATTCTACTGCATTTTAATCTGGGGTGTCTGGAGGGATCTCGTTCCGCAAATGACTTCACCGGAGGAGTGGCGGCGCGGGAAGGAGGGAGAGGAGATTTGAGCTGCTGATACCTCGCAACAAATCACCTGGATATGAACTATTCGCTTTCTAATGGGAATCCATATTCATCTTCCTCTCCAAAAGCTCTCCTGTGGGGATGCCGATGTGTGGCTGCTTTTATATCTTCTCCTTATCCACTTCCCCATCCGTGTTCCCTAATCACAACCCCCACATATTTGAAGGCCCCTACACCATCCGCTCACTCATATTGAATTTCCATTGCTACACCATTGAGTTTATGGACCATCTTTGGGATTATTAATGACAGTGCACAGAGTTACACATATGAATATGGAGATCAGCCATATTGTGCATACGCTTCCCTATATAACAGGATTGATCAAAATCTCTAATGTCTCCTTTGACTGATGACACCACCCGACTGCTCCACGGGCTTTTTCTTAATAATGTGCCTTCCTCACTCCCATTATCTGTGTATTTAAAAGCCGAGACCCACACAGACTCTTCCAGCTTCTTCAATTCAATCTGCGGCACAGATAAAGGGGTCAACTTCATGCTACAAGGGATCAAATTGAAAGCATAACAGGTTTAGTTCTGGTGGTCCTTTTTTTTCAATGCACAGAATTTGCGTTTTATTCAGGCGTCTTGAAGGGCACCTTCACGGTCGTTGTTGCCGTTTCAGGAGCTGCTATATTCGTGCGATGCCCAGACAAGATATGAAGAATGAATTATTACAGTAAAAGGATATTATGTATTAAGTGGCCAAAAGAAGTTGGGATTGTGCCAACAGTTGCTGTTCCATTCCAGGGCCTATCATACGTATTGTCAAAGGGCAGATAAATACCGTATGGCTGTATTCATGGTTACCGATGATATATAGCCGCGCAGTCGGAATCTACATTAGCAGAGAATTAGTCTGAGGACTGTTGGTGAACAGCCAGCGCACGAGGGCGGACAAAGACATCATTCCACTATCTGCTGAGAGCTCACTTTTAAAAAAGTCTGTTAAAGTGATGATCATTTGTCAAAGTGGGGTTAACTTAAAGGTGCACTCCACCGATTACACATCCCCGCATTTGAGTATCTCCACCAACAGCTTTGCAGTTTTTCTCGAGTCAATCTCGATTTTTTCAGAGTGGGGAAAAAAGAAATGCGCTACAGTAAAGCACCTAGGGATAGGGTGAATACATGTATGGTCAAACAGACAGTGTAAAAGATGAGAAAACATGTCTTTTGTTGCCAAAAGCCAAGTACGAACCTAAATAAATGACCAAAAACATGCAGTCTGCCATGCTAGGCTCAGTTTACTTTGTCCCCATAACTGACCTTTAAAACCGGTTACACTATTGATTCTAATAAATGTCACACTTCATTGGCACACCAGGTTGTTTGGGTTGCCTTATGGTTGTGCAGTTGTCTAAAACAGGATGAGACCTTAGTTGGAATTAACCCTTGGCCCTTTGTTACATGTATTTGCTGTCAATCTTCGGAAGGACTATATTAAAAAAGGCATGAAAGCCCAACAAATAATGAAAAAAAGGCAATTACCCTTTGATTTTTTATTAGATTTTCCATTGATTTGTTATCTTGAGCATGTCAGATTCTGTATGGGATGATGTGTGTGTATACTACGTCAACAGCAGCATAGCAACCAGTGTAAACATCACACATGGCAGTAGGTCGTTTTACCTGGTATTATGTCATCTTTCAGAAGTGGATTGCATAACAAAAGCTACGCAACAGTGAGTGTAACATTGACAGATGTTATCTGAGGATACTGAGCAGGGTTATATCATTTTGTTTTTACATATTGCAAAGTACTTTTCAATTGCCTCTTTTTAAAGTTTTTTATTGACATGGTTTATTTTTTTGTCTCCATTTCAAATTTCCCCAGGCTGCAAATTTCAATCAAGCATAACGAAGCCGGGGCTGTTGTGTAAACGCCGCCTGTGTGTATCTTTCTGACCTGCGCTGGTAATGAGTGTCATCTGCACATGCTTGTGGAGCCCCGCTGCAATATCAGCTGATAGTCATGTTTGTTCAGGGTTGTTATCCTGGGTTGAGAAACAGCTCGGGGTAAACAGGGAGGAAATAGAGCGCCTACACACACGAGCTCGGCCTCTCAGCAAATTACATCAAATCACTCTCTTTATTTTTTTCTCCGCCTCTATTGGTTTTACAGTAAAGCGATGCTGCATCATCTAACCAACAATTTCTGGGGAAATGCTCGACTGCAGCAGAAACAGCAGCCCGGAGTTTTGAGATAAATTTGTGCTATTCAGCATGCAAGCAAAGCCTTTCACTCAGGGGCTCTGTCGTGTTTTTATTTGCGAGCAGCAATTTCATCTCGCCGTCTTCACACCAGTCTCAGAAATCCAATAAAGATGACTGACTACATTTTATCACTGCAGGATTTATCTTTCAGGAAGATTTACAAGTCCATCCAGATAATGTGGCAAAAAGCAGAAATATGAAGAGACATAAACCCAGGGTGATATGTGTTTTACTCAAACCTGCGAGTAGCCGCTGTAGCCTGTAATTCACCAGCCCTGTTACTGCTGAATAAAATAATTACACAGCTGATTTGTACTGCTGCATATAATGTGTCATGTACTGAGCATTTGAAGCGTTTTTCCCCCCTGTTCTGCCGGATTGAGATGTTATCCGATTCAAACCAACAGAATGACAGTGGTTCCTTGGCCCTGTGACTCAGGAAAAGCCTTTTTCACCCTCGACCTTTGTCATTATCCACCAACAACATTGCAGGGCAGACAATCAAGGGATCAAGGCCGGCCAGGAAAATTCCTGTCCCTAGACATAAAAAAGGATGCTCGCTGTGATCTCTCCCCCTCATTGCCAGGAATTCAATTTCACTCAGCTAACATCTGCCAGAGATAAGTGAAACATAAACAATGTCATTCACACACACATAGAGAGGGAGCTCAGGGCTTTTTTTTTCTGGAGAGACACAGCATTACTGACACATTCCTTAATTAGAACCATGACATTTGTGACCAACATTCTTCTCTCCCGCTATTTTATTAATCAGAAAAAAGAAGAAAAACGAGAAAGGATGGAATGAGAAAATAGCATGCCACTCAAAGAGGGTCACTTTCAATAGTAATGGAAAAAGAAAATCCATTCAAATGTATCCTGCACAATTTAAAAGAAACACAATCATGGCGGAGCGAGGATACAGTCTATAAACCTTGTGCTAATAATTAGTCCTCAGAAAATATGAGTCTCTGCAAACAAAGACGTCCAATTTCCCGTCCAACAGTAGGTGTCAAGGCCACAAACCCCCTACTGTCACATGATACAAGACCTGCTCCCTCGGGTCAATGTCAGTGTAGTGTTTTCTTCATACGCTGCTGTAGCTTAACTTGAAAGCTCCATTATGGTTGAGATGACGCAGACATTCAGTGTCCTGGTGCAACCCCACGAGACCTGACGCACTCCAGTCTCCAGTAAACATGTTATTAGGAAACCATGTTGTTTACATTGGGGAACTTCCAGGTAGTGGTGCTAACCTGTGCCAGCATATAGTAAACTGTGTGCAGTCATGCCGTTTTATATACACGTCTTAAAAGTGTGTGCTCCTGTTTTTGTGCTTAATGCAGAAATCTCTGAAAAGGGCTGATCTCAGTGGAAGTTTTTATGGCTGTGGAAAGTATGTTTAAGCGAATAACATCTCTGTTTTTCCCATTAACCATTTTCATATTTTTTACTCATTGTTTCCTTCCTGCTCAAGAGGTGGCGAATATTAATGGTTTAAAGCAAAAATCTGATCAAATTGTCCTTGAGAACATTTAAAAAGGAGCCAAATTGACCCTCAGTGTTCTTCTACCTAAGGGACTGTACACAAATTATCCTTTGTTTAATTTAAGGTCAAATTTTCTTTGGACCCCACTCTTGATTTGATAAAGAACCTGCAACACCCTCACGGTTTTTGAGCAAATATTTGAAATACACAGTTATGACCCTTAATGAGTAGGAAAAGGCTTTGAATATCGATGAAAAACATAAAATCCCATAACAAAGAGAGATTATTGTATTTATTTGCCTTAAACACACCTGTATTACCCTGCACAACCCACAAAAGTGCCCCTATGTGATCTCTGACTTATTTTATTCTTTAAAAGAACATATTGCACAAATAAATGCAGATACAATCTGAAAAAATCTGATTCTGTTCCTTCAGCAAAACATTTAGTATTAAACTCTCACCTTTTCTTACCCGCTAATCATTTTGATACAGTCCCTTAGTTTGGCCTTCCATCCGCTATCTAACAAGAGACGTGACTGTCATACTTCCCAACAACTGTCATCCATAAAGCCAGGATGTGCTCTACCTTTGTGCCACTTTACCGGTGCCTTGCTTAAAGATTTATTGCTTATTGAAGTATAAAAGAACACCTAATGCAATAATGTTATACTGGTGGAATAATATAATTTTCTTTTCACTGCCTCAAAGGAAAATGCAGACCACTATTATCACAAGTATTCTCTCAAGGGAAAAAAAAAAAATGAAACCCCAAAGGCAATATTTGTGTTCTCTGTGTGCCAGTTGCATTTGGAAACACAAAATCAGTATTCATGCAGACTTTGGTTATTTGGTGTGCAGACCTCATTATATTAGCATACCAGGAGGTAAATGACAAATAAATGCAGCACTCATCACCGTCTCTATTTCTTCTTGACAATGCATGTTCTGCATGAATGAATATTGATGCACAGCTTTCCCTAGATGGCTCGTTTTCAAGTTAACTCTACCCCCCTTTTTTGGGGGGGAGAGGGATGAGGTTGAAAAAAAAGGAGGCAGCAGCAAGGAGACTTGTAAGTAGCGCACATTGTTAGCATTGAAAGCGTTTCCTGCTGGTAGTCAATAAACAGGATGCTTGCTGTGTCATCCCAGACGTTTGAAGACAGCTGCCGTATGGCAAAGAGAAACAGCTTGGAGTCTGCCACTTTGAGCCTAAATCTATTTTGGGGATTTATCCTCAGGTTTTTTTCTTGTGAAATGGATGTGAAAGTGAAGTGCCCCCCTCCCCACCGCCACCCCCTTCTTAGCTCCTTCCCCTTGCAGCTAGCTTCACACACCTGCTTTTTGTTCGATACAAAGCTGATTACACTTTTCAGCACAGCTTTTCCCCAAATAAAAAAAAGAAAACACGTAAAGAAAGAAATAGGCAAACCTTGGAAAGTGTGCACATTTCTAAGAGAGCATTGTTAAGAATTAAAAGGAATAGTATGACATTTTGAGAAATACACTTGACAGGAGTAAGAAGATCTATACTTCTATAGAAGATATAAATATAGATTTTTAAATATGTAACTGGACCTACCTCTGTCCAAAGGTAACACAATTAACCTGCTAGCACTTCTGAAGCTGTTATATCTGGTTGGAGAAGAAAACCTGTCAAGTTGCGGTTTTAAGGGGAGTTAAATTCTGGAGTATTTAATTGGCAAGGAGCAGTTGCAAGGCAACCAGAGCTGCTGTAATAGATGCCAATTTGTTGGATATGGAAAGTTAACACCAGGAACGGAACGAGCTGTTTTGAAATAAGTGCTTATAACTAGCTAGCGCAACAGATGCCTGCTTGAAAGTAATGTAAGGTATTAGCCTTTAAAGTTGCCTCAGTAGTGCAAGAAGGCAAACATGGACTGACTAAAATGTCATAAAAAAGAATTATTATAAAATAAAAAAATACGCAGACAAGTCTATAGAGAGGCGAAGTCCCGCCCATCTACTTCCGACCCATGGGACCTTATTTCTGAAAAATTATGTATTGAAGTCAATGGGGAGAGAAAGATTATCTTTCGATCCTGTTTGAATTGTGCCATGAATTATCAATAAGCCTATCATTTCCATGTCAAAAAAGTCACAGTTTATCGTAAAACTGTTGAAATATAAGACTATGAAAAATACGCAACTAGAAAGACTCCAAATCCCAGAATCCCGGTCCCGCATGCTGGCTCTTACGGAACCGACTAACTCCCCTTGTGTGTATGTACAGCTCTCAACATGCCCAGAGTAGTGATTTTCACCTCTTTTAATACTTTTCGCCTCATTCTGAAAGAAGGAAGTGAAATGTGCCAACGTGACGGCCATCTTGGTGTGTGGTGCGAGACGGGAGATGTAGTTCATTGAGCGTTTCACACAAAAAAAGTATTACTTCACAGTTTCACGACACATTTTAATTGTTTTAACTATCTTTTAAATTGACAAACATCAAATGAGTAATTTGTGGCACAATTCAAACGGGATCGAAAGATAATCTTTCTCTCCCCATTGACTTCGATACATAATCTTGGAGGTCCCCAGGAAAGGGAGGGACTTCGCCTCTCTATGGGGAAAAGTGTATTTGGGCCCAATGACGTCACAGACGGCCATGGTAGTTGTAGTACCCCCTTTTGGCCACCATGAACATTTCAAGATTTAAGGCTTTTTGTCACGATCTGTCTGCGTTGTGTTTTGTCTTGTCTAGATCTGTCTTTGGTTTTCTGTCTGCGTTGTGTCTTGTCTAGATCTGTCTTTGGTTTTCTGTCTGCGTTGTGTTTTGTCTTGTTTAGATCTGTCTGTGGTTCCCTGTCGTTAGTTTCCCTAATTTACCCGATTGTGTTCACCCGGTGTCCCTGTGTTTTCTCCTCCCTCCTCACCTGTGTCTTGTTTGTATGATTAGTCTTGTGTGTATTTAAGTTCTGGTTTTTCTGTCTGTCTTTGTCTGTTCGTCTTGTGTAATGACTTGGTCTGAGGTGAGTGTTCTGTTCAGTCTTTGTTAAATAGTTTAGCCTTGAAATAAAGGAGTTATTTTTGTCACTTTAATCTGCATTTGGGTCCTGCTTCCTACACACACCGTAACATTACGAACCGAACCGGAGATATGGTCCCAGCAGATCCGTTTAAGCAGGAACTATTGGATTATACCTTTTCTTTGTCTGACTGCGCTAATCGATGGATGGGAGCGGTCAGGGTTCAGAAGCAAGAGGCTGCTCTAGCAGATGCATGCAAGCTTACGATGAAGAATCAAGATTTGGTTAAATTCTTACCTGCCTGGCTTTTGGATTACCTCACGGGTTGTTTTCCCGATCCTGATAGACCCAGGTCTCCCAATTCCCTTTTTGATACCACACACATCGGTGTGGTCCGTCTGGCGTCAGCCCCTGCTTCTCACCCAGTGTTTGCTCCAGAACCGGTCCCAGCAGCCATGGTTCCGGCCCCAGCAGCCATGGTTCCGGCTTCAGTACCGGCCCCAGTAGCCATGGTCCCGACTCCAGCTTCGGCTCCAGGACTGGCTTACCGGCCAACGCCAGCTCCCCGAGTCCTGTCGGCGTACCGGCCCACTCCAGCACCTCGTCTCCTGTTGGCTGTTCAGCCGACGCCAGCTCCTCGAGTCCTGTCGGCGTACCGGCCGACTCCAGCACCTGGCTCCTGTTGGCTCTCCAGCCGACGCCAGCTCCCCGTGTCCTGTCGGCGTACCGACCGACTCAAGGCCCTTCTCAAGACCCTTCTCAAGTCCTCTCTCAAGTTCCCTCTCAAGTCCCCTCTCAAGTCATCTCTCAAGTTCCCTCTCAAGTCACCGCTCGAGTTTCCTCTCAAGTCTCCTCTCGAGTCTCCTTTCAAGTTCCCTCTCGAGATCCCTCTCAAGTCACCTCTCAAGTCAACTCTCAAGTTTCCTCTCGAGTTCCCTCTCAAGCCCACTCCAGTCCCTACTCAAGTGCCGTTGGAGGTTCCGCTGGGGGTCCTGCCAACTCCATGTTCTGTCCCGTTGGGGATCCCGCCGACTGCTCTCCTGCTGGGGTTTCGGCCAACTCCATGTCCTGTCCCGTTGGGGGTCCCGCCGACTACTCTCCTGCCGGGGGTCCTGCCAACTCTATGTCCTGTGCCGTTGGGGGTCCCGCCGACTACTCTTCTGCCGGGGGTCCTGCCAACCCTGTGTCCTGTGCCGTTGGGGGTCCCGCCGACTACTCA